>NW_027105077.1:28779-29075 GCF_000696795.3 Halyomorpha halys
TGTCACAGCCTTTTTCACGAGGGGGTAAATCAGATTTTGATAGCCCCCAGTACAGTACGAACCCACTATTTAGGACTCTGACTTCGACTGGAACAGTACAAATATGGCAGACCCACGTGAACAGACTCAGTCTAGACTCTGAAGAGTAACTAAATTATTTCTGAGTATACACACCTAGTGAGCCCCGTCAACACCTGACTAATTAGATTTTTATTCAGGGCGATCAACATCTAGGTTATTACACCCTTTTTACTTCATCTATCTTCTTGTCTTGACATTTGATGGTTGAATGTAGA
>NW_027105077.1:29601-34379 GCF_000696795.3 Halyomorpha halys
AATTATAATAATAATAATAAATAATAATAATACAAATCCTTAATGGTGTTGAATGAGTACCACAAAGTAAAACGTCCGTCAAGTGGCTTGGATATGAGCTCGATAGCTCTTCAGCGATTGCCAGCCTGAACAACCAGAACAGCGGGTTTATGACCACTTGGCCGAATTCTTGAGTTATGGTTACTTTTACCAGAGTATTCCATGAAATTTCCTAAACATTTTCGGAAAGTTAGCCTCTCTTAATAGCGTTCATAAACAATTTAAAGTATAATAACCTCTGTGAATAATATTTTACCACAAATTTCGCAGTTTGAATTATGGAAGATTCGACACTTTATCGTCCATTAAACAAATTTATTGTCGCTTTAATAATGGTTCCAAGCAATGAGACTGAACAACCAGCAATTTTATACGTTACTGCTTTGCTACTCCTCCATGAAATGGATACCAAACATTTTATACGTTTGGATTTAAAACGTTGTTTTTGGATAACAACGTTAATAAAATACATGGTAGGACTGACTTGAATTTTGGTCGTATTGGATGAACTATGTTTGTTGTATTTTCGTCGAAAATTATTGACTCAAGGACTTTTTTTTCTGACGCTCTACCTGGTCATTTCTAACATACAGGAGGCTAACTAAGGGGTCAAGTTTTCATTTTGTGGGGCCGCCACAGAAATAAAAGTTAAAACCTCAGGCCGGATTCCAACCGGCTCCGCCACAATCGAGAACTAGTTGAAGTTAAAACGCTTTAACGCGCTGGGCTACAAATGGCACTAAAACACAGTAGGTCTTGGAGTTTAGTGGCAATGAATTCCATATCTGTTTTATAACCCCTATAACACAGTTTTGGAAGTTTAGGAGATCACTTATTAATGTTTATATTTTTTTTATAAGGGGCTAGCATATAAATACAAATGATTTGCAGTCAAATTTATTAAAATCCAAATATTGTTTTCTCGTTTTTGGAGGTTTTTAATTTTTTGTACGCCTCTACTGCTTCTGAAAATTGAGTTAAAAGGTTGAAAATTCGTATGCGAAATTGTAGCGTTGAATTTTTTAATATTTTTTGAAGCATTTTTAGTCATTATGTAATAAAACAATTAAGTCAATTTGTACCTATTTTCTAAACAAAAATTAGGGGATGATTAACGTAGTGACGAGCCCTGCTCAAAACGATATTTTTTTTAGGTCTATTGGAGTAAAACAAATTAGGCCGAAACGTCATTACACATAAACTGCACAACTTATGACCGTTTATATTATGAGGTGAGTTACTATGTTTCTTTTTCTATTTTTCTAGTAGTGTATACTGTGAAACTTCCATTTAACGGACACCAAAGGGAAGATAATTTGGTCCGTTAAGAAGGCGTAAATATAAAAGAAACTCATAAATTAAAATAATAGCATAATGTACATACCGCTTAAGCTCTAATGCTTCACAAAATCCAAAATTTGAATTTTTATTTTAGTTTTAAACTAATAAGCGCATCATTATATCACTGAACCAACGATTAGAAAAATGGCTATATCATTTTTCTGACATTTTTTCGAAAATTCTTTCAAAATGTTCCTTGAATTATTTCTTTTTAATTGTATCAAAATTATTTATATGTAACTTCTACAACTATGTCCTGAGCTAAATAGAAAAATTCTTAGGATGAATGATTTAACTAATTATGTAGGTCTCTTGAAAAAAGAAAATGTCGCTTTTTAATTTTTATTTAGTACAATAAAAAATATAATTTCTAAATAAAGTATATTTTAGCAGTAATTCGACAGTAGAATTAATTTTTAGTTAAGTTTTTTAAAAACTTTTTTTAACTTTTTTAAAATATAACTTTTCATTAAAGCTTTAGTATATCCAAAAAAGACAACATCAGTAGCACTGGTAATGTTTTACCAAAATAAATAACCCAAAAACTTAATCCTTTCCAATTTTATTTTTAACATAGAGGAGTGAAAAGAGCTGTGGGAAAAAAGATTATGTCTGTAGGTGGAGGGGTTCCGTTCGGAATTTTAATTGTATTTACATCAAGTTGGTCAGGACCTTGATATACTTTCCGTTACATAGCAACTTAATTTAAGAAAAGTTTCATGGAATCAAACTAAAGATGGAGGTATATCACTGAATATAGGAAGAGACGATGAAAACAGTTATAAAAATTTTACGATCCGAAGAGTGGAGTAAGGAGCGGTAGCCCTTGAGGAGCTAGGAGACCCGAACGGTGGGTTAGGAAGATCATCGACCCCTTCCTAACCAGTTAACGGGGCATTTAAATCTCTCGGAGCAGGAGTGCCTCGTCGTAAAACACTCCTTGTCGGGTTCTTTTTTACAACTGCCTCCAGCCCGATAGTCCCTTTTAGGAATCTTCTTCTCATCTTTAGAACATATCAGATCTTAAGGTCTACGATAGTATTTTCAGAGTTCCGTATTAGAATGTTTATATTTTAAATATTTATAATTGAACACTAAATGTGAATGGAAAGAGGTTTAAATCTAGGTAGTAATATATCTTTGCAAGGATTTCTTGATGATTTAGTCTTGATATGTGAGATATAATTAGCGTTCTATAGAAAATTGTTCAAAAAGCCGATGAAGAATGAGGTTCCAAAGTAAATATAAAAAAAAACAGTAGAAATGGTGATAATTCGGCGATACAGATATAGGAGGGCGTAACAGGATACGTTTGAATCTATAGAGAAGTTTATGTATGTAAAGTTTAATGAAGAAAACAAGATTAAAAACTAAAAATGCATGTTATTTCTCCGTCGCAAAATCACCAAAATCAAAGTCAAACATTTCTCTACGCTTTAAGGATGCGAACCGTGTCCGCTGACATTAAGCGAAGGTTTCAAAAACCCTTGGGAGAAAATAATGCATATTATAGAAAATATTTGATAAAGGATGGGTCAAAAATTAGCGACCAGAGTGAGTATTTTGTCCACATTTATTGATTCAGACCAGTATGATACAATATACAATATACAAAATTAACTTAATCGTACAACATTATTAGTCTTTCGGTACTTGTGTAGATGGCGGGCGACCAAAATCGCTATTGTTGGCAGATATGATAAATATAGAATTATAACTTTTCGGCGTTTACTTTTGGTTGGTTGGTTATTTCCGTTGAAGTTATTGTGAATTTGACGGTCTTTTACACCGTCTGTACGGCTGACATTCAAACCAATCCTAACACTATCCTCACCACTTATGCTGATGACACATGTGAGCTCGCTGATAATAATAACCCATAAATTGTATCCCAAACTCTCCAATCCCATATCACAGCCCTCGAAGAATGGAGTCGTAATTGGAGGGTTAAGATAAATTCCAACAAATCCCATCAAATCACCTTTACCCTTGGTCATAAACCTACCGACTACCCTATAGTTTCATTTAATAATGTTACTCTTACCCCTGTCAAACAGATCCGCTACCTTGGACTACATTTGGACAAACGATGAACCTGGTATCCTCACACCAGACTGAAAAGACAGGAAACTGCAGTTCGATTTCGACTATTACAGCACTTACTAGACTAACGGTCTAAACTTCCAACAAATTGAGTTGAGTTTTGGGGCTCCACTAAACCTTCGAATTCCTTTCGTATTAAATCCTTACAATCCAAAATCCTTCGTAAAATCCTCAATGCTCCTTCCTTTGTCACAAATAAAACCATACATAAAGACCTTAATGTTCCCTATGTAACCGATCTAGCCCGAACCAGCTATGACTCCTTCTATTATAAACTCCCTAATCACTCAAACCCCCTAGTTTCTAACCTTGCATCCTCTTCCATTCCTGGCAATCCACCGAGGCGCCTGAAAAGAAGATGGCCACGAGACCAACTAATGTAAAATGTCATTAGAGTCCTACCGATGGGTAGTTGCTCTACACGCCTGCAACACTCCATTTAACTAAGATCATATTTACTAAATGTAGTATGTAATATACAGTTGTAAATTTCAATAAAAATATTAAATAATAAAGTTGTCATTATTTGTATTTAACATACTTTCCCTTAGATAATATTATGAAAAAAAATAAAAATTTGGGTTTTCCATTATACAAAAAGAATACATGATTAAGTATTTACAAATTTGGGCCCCGAACTTAAAGTAAAAGAGAAAGATGACGTTGAAGATGTTAATTGTGAACTTTAATATTACCAAAATTTGTATATTATGCTATTTTCTTCTCTATTATGTTTTTGTTGCTATATGCATATGTTTACTATACACAAATTGCTATTAAATTGAAATAGAACTTTTGTTTTACAAACAACTAATATGCTTTTTAATTTAATATTCAAAATATTTTTTCTTTTATGATTCGTTTTCTACTATAAATTACTTCTTATGAATAAGTAACAAATCCGTTAAATATCTTTAAAAAATATTCATTAAGAATGAAATTGAAAAAGTGAAAACTAGGGAAAAAAAAATTAAAAGCTTAAATCTTGTATATATTTAATTTTACCACACTGTTGTGATTTGCTACTGAATTGTGATTTAAAATTTTATTTAAAAGTACAAAAAATACATTTTTTATTCTTGCTCCTAACCGCTGCTAACTGAGAGATCAACACACTGACCTAATGCGCCTAATTCGCGGCTGTCTGGAAACTAATGGACTTCTTAGTGGAACCTAACAGCCGTGGAAGAGGACCGAAGACGTGAGCCAATCTCGGGGTCCATCAAGTCCTGGAAAGGTTTGCTGGGAACTTGGAGTCAGGATGCGTGAAGGAAATTTTGCAAACGAATTATGGT
>NW_027105077.1:34429-36977 GCF_000696795.3 Halyomorpha halys
GTAGGATTTTGGATTGTAACGATTGGATGCGGGAAGAATTTGATGGTTTGGTGAGCCCCAGAGCTCAATTTCCAATTGGTCTGATTATCCTAGTGTATACTAATTTTTTGTTGTGAATGGGAAGTTTAGAGCGTTTGTCAAGGAAGTGTTGTAGCAATCGGAATCTACGAGCAGTTTCTTGTCGTTTCAGTCTTGTGTGTGGATTCCAAGTAAGTCTCTTATGTACATTGATAAATATCATGTTATTTTTCCTTGATAAAAAACTGGCATAACATTTTTACTTTGAAAGATTTATTCCTAGGGAAAAAAAATAAAAATAAAACGGAGTTCATTTTCGGTTTCAGCACTCCAAAACTTTATTTTTCGTGGCTCTCAAGGGGCCTATATAATATATAGGTGTAATATGTATAATATTACATATATATGCACTATATAATATAATACATATATGTATAATATGTAGGTGACCATATATGGTCACCATTTTTTTTTCAGAACATGGTTTGATTAATCTTATAACCTAGTGGACGATACCAATCAGCTTCGTTCCATAACGTTAGTAAAAAAAAAAATGCCTGTACGCCGTTAAGTACTGAACGCAAGAGCTTTTTTGAGTTGTAGTGACACATGTTTATTTTTTTTATTACTTAATTTATTTTTGACAAAATTATCTCTTGGGAAGCCTAATGCTGTTTTAAAACTTTTCTATACCCTTCAACAAATGTACTAGAAGACTAAACCGATACAAAAACAATTGTAATTCGTAATTTAAGTAAGTAATTTTCTCAAAATGAGGTTTGCCAGAAGTTAGTCCAGGAACCAAATGCAGATCAAGTTTAGGGTCAGTTGAAAAGAAGCCAGTGGAAGAACATTAGTAATGCAAGTACTGACATTGCCTTTGACAGTGTGGATACCAAATCATTCTAACCTCTCCGTATCATTCGCTCATGCATCATTCATCAATCAGTGAGGCTAATAGGCCATTTACTGCCTCCAAAGCTTTCTCCGGTCAAATCACCATCATAATCATGGACCATGAGTAAGCTCTTCACATTACGAAGTAGGATATCTAAGCTGGTCCCTTGAAAATATTTATAGATTTATTAATTGAATAGAAAGATTATTATTATTTTTTTAATACCTGTTATAGGTGCTTTAGTACTACAAGACTTCGAGCAGGCCAGTAAATGTTTGATTACCTTTCCTCCTTCTATAGCTGGATATGAACATATTCTAACCATAGGTCCGCAAGGAAATAAAGTTGAATCCGATCAGGCTGAATTTGTACAGGAACAATTTCCAACTCCTGGAGGTTCTCACCAGAACAGACAACAAATCAACAAAAATTGTTTTGCCTTGTTATGTTACCCAAAGAAAAAATGTGTCTAGGGACTCTCCACCGCTGCAGAGTAAAATTATATACAATTTATTTTTTTATAGTTATCATTTTATTTATTGATAAATATTACAATTTGCCACAACGATGGGCAATAAGTAATAGTGATAACTGATTAATTCATCTAAACATTAAAAAAAGAAATAAAGAAAGAAAAAAAAAAAGAATAAACAAGTAATGAAAAAATAAATGAAATCTCTATACGGATATAAACAGAAAGATAAATAAAATGAACATAATGATACTGTATATGTAAAGAAATAAAAATTAGTTAAATTTTGAACTAATGTAACAAACAAAAAAAACTAAAAATAAGATAATAAAATTAGCATTAGTCACCTTTACCACTAAACTAAACACAACCTTTCTAGCAATTAGAATAGTTTAGTTCACCAACAATTAGTATTGGGATTCTCGCTAGGTTAATATATAGTTAATATAATAATAATTAAGGTACATGGATGAAATCAATCTCTCCCGAAAGATAAAAACTATTTCTGTTGCTGATTACACAAGAAGGGAATTATCGCCAAACCTGGGTTCTGATTTATAATAAACTACAAACTTATGTTATGAATTATGAAAGTTAGTTTGTACTTGGTACAACTTCGTTGACTTCTATGGGGCTTCTTACGTTTTAATTTTTTCACTGCTATATTATTAAGAAAAGGGGATCACGGTAGCATTAGTGGTAACGCCTGTCTATCAACCCGTAGGTTACGAGTTCGAGTCCCCGGCCCTACCCGGGATTTTTTCTAGCATATAAATATGAAATACTCACAACCTCCCACCGGGTATTTGTGAGGCCCTTTAGCCAAAGGGTGGCACTCACAAAAATAGGCCTGGGAGTGAAGAACCCACTCTATGAAAACTTCGTCATGAGACGCGTGATGTATTTCCTTAGTATATCTCGCGAGGCCTTGGACCTCTACAATCCACCGTACCGCCTACAATAATATTATTAAAAATAGTCGTCCCTATCACGAATCAAAACGTATTAGTACTTGTTCTTCGTTTTTTAGTTTGTATACCTGTATTTATCGACTGATGCTCTTAGTTTTTTATGAAGCTATATTTTGGAATTTTGAGACTTATAGAACTTTTTGGAAAATTTCTACATAGTATTTATAACTGAATAAAAATCTGTTGTGT
>NW_027105077.1:38105-43321 GCF_000696795.3 Halyomorpha halys
GTGTACATTACCCATCTTAAAATACTCCTATCCATATTAAGAAGACAATTACTTCTTTTCGGGCAGGATCCCTTGAGGAACATTAAGAAGGTTATCTTTTTTAGTGTTATGATCTCCTCTTGTGGTATTGTGAGATGTCGTACATTGACCAACCTTTTTTTTTTTTTTTTTTTTATACTCTCCTGTGAAAATAAGCTACTAGTTGAGTACAATAAAATGTTAATGTGAAATTCAATGGCGCCAAATGCGCATTAGCCATATTACTAATGCACATTTGGCGCCTTTGACTCTTCACTTACAGTGGACTTCACTATAGCCCTTAAAATACCAATGGGTAAAAAAAGAAAGCATTTACAACTCACATCTTTTGTATTCAATTATTACTGATTTTCAATGGAGGGTACGAAAAAAAAATCGACTATCAGTTTTCAACTAGCAATAATCGCACCTCAGTAGACCTTCGTTGGCTATGATATTGCTTTTGTGCAAGGTTCTAACCAAACCTTTTAAGGTTGCAGCTAACCTTACAATGCCACAAGGCAATCCTAGGCAATATTATACTAGTATAAATTTATCATTTCTATTATGTATGTGTATATATGTATTGTATTAATTTAATAATAAAGGAGGTTATGAAACAAAATTCGACTATCAGGTGGGGAAAATCTCCTGGAGGACACCCAGCCTAATCGGGTTTCTGAAATCTTGTGGTTGAAACTTCATGCTGACCACTTCACCTATAATCATTATTTAAGAAACAGTACTTCGTTACAGGCTAATCCGAGACTCTCAATGTATTATAGTGATACAGGTTTATTTACTTATTTACACTAATTATCCACAGTTTTCTAGAAGAAAAAAGTGGCATTCGCATACGAATTGCCTGTTTCAATAGACTAAACTGACACAAGCTCGCGCATAGACACACACAAAGAGGAAATACTCTGAAGAGGCTATTAATGAAGACAGACATCGAGTAGACGAAGAAGTCCTTTGTCCCGCGAAGAAAGGAGGATCCGTGCCGATGAACAAACATACGTAGAGTAAACAGAACACTTAACGGTCCTTAGAAGGAGTCTCTCTTAGTGACAGCTTTACAATTGGCAAAGAACGGGGTCTTCTGGCCTAGATAACAATTTGCTATATTACTCAGCTTTAGAATAGGCTTTGTCCATTAGCACAAATTTACCTCAACCATACCAAGCTAAAATATTTTGGAGGGCTTCTATAAACCGAATTCTACAACAGATATTGGTACTTGCGTATTATGTGTTAGCCCAATTGGTTTGAACGATTCAACTGTTATTCAAAAAGAATAACTACTGTTATTTTTATTTAGTTCCCTTGTTCGCCACGAGTACCTTTTTTTTGTTTTGTTTTTTTCGTTTTTTAATTAATATTTACAACTTTATTAAATATATATAATAAGTAAATGTGATGTGAGTTATATTACAATGGCATAATATAGACATGTGGGGAATCTACTCATTGGTAGAAATCCAAGTGTCGTTTTAAGTTTGGTTTTTCGATAAAATGGCGTTTTTTTGGTAATATTCTGTTTTGTTTATCAACAACAAACCGCCATTACGTTAGCTTATGTTGTCTGAAATAACATTAGTTATGTTGTCTTTAGCTCATCTTTTTATGAATTGTGAAAGTGCTAGTAGTTGAACTGCTAGTCAACTATTTTGGTTTCATTTTTCGTATTGTATTATGAAACTTTAGATTTTACGCCCAGTGTTAAAATGCCTAAGAACAACACATTTCGGGCAATTTAAAAAAAAAAAAATGGACCATGAATGAGGCTCTTGTAACTTAATTCTTGTAATAATGTAACAAATAACAATTTTCTTCGAATAGCAGAGTAATTTTTGAAATAATCAATTATTGAAAAAAAATGAAAAATAATATATTTCCAAAACAAAGGATTTCTGACTTGACATAAAACATTTCTTCGTTTTCATATCGATTATTTTTACCGTTTTATAATAACGGGGACGAAAACTGATTGGTCAGTGTTCTCTTACTCATTTCGTTCATTCGTCTTATGGTTTTTTTTTTCAACAATACTTAAGAACTGTTAATTTTTTTGTGAAAGAACAGTTCATTAATGTTTTAAAAGAAAAAAACAGAAACGACCACAACTAATATTAATCTTATAACGCCATTTGGCAAAGGAAGGGCATTGTAAATGTGTACATATATTTTAGATTATTCGTTAAATATATGTTGCATTAGTTCATAATAAATCAATAGGAGGTAAGAAAAAACAAATCTATAAAACAGTCTTGTTTTCGCATTCAGAGAGTGTTATTCCGTTACCCTTTTCTGCTGTCACCTAACCAAGACACATCTAGACAATGAATGTGAGTGTTATAATATTATATGGTTCTTTTTATTTGAAAAAATTAAAGATTGAAAAATAAATATTTATATTTTCACTGTAACAGGAACTTCAAGAAAAATGTTAAGAATGAACAAAAATTACAAGAGCAGCTAAAGTTAACAAAAATGGAAGAATTTTATCGGGAGAAAATGAAAGAAGAAAATAAGTGACCTACAGAGGAGGGAAAAAGAATAAAAAATGAAAAAGGGAACCTTGGTCGAAAAATATAAGACCCGTGCCCCAGAGTTCTTGCCAATGCGGCCAGTGACCCGAGAGGAAAAATATTTTAAATAATTTAAGATTTGTTGTATAATATCGGTTTATACCTTTGCTCTGTATTTATTCAACGGTTATCATCCATCAATCTATTTTTTTTTTTCTTGTAGAATACGTGAAAAAGGAATGAATGCGTTTTTTGCATTAAATAAATTCAAATGTATACAAAATTACAAGACCTAAAGACACTTCTAATGAAATAAGCTAAGAAATAATTGTTTAAGGGAAAATAAAGACAAATTCGTTTTAATGTCCTCCAGAATGCTGAATTTCTCCACTTCCAACTCACACCAATATCTCTTAGATTTTTTCACTTCACATGGAGGAAAATTGCTGATACAAGGATGCGAGAATAATGCTCTAAATGGTACCCTAGAAAGTAGAATTAAGAGAATTGAACGGAAAATCCCCCGTACTATTACAGGACCTATCTGGGATCAGAGTCTTAACACATGGAGGAGAAGAACTAACTGTGCTTGCAGAGATTGGTCAGTCAATATCTCCTCAAGCCAATGAGGTTAAGATGAGTGGGACACGTGCCTCGAAGAAATCCATCAGGACGACTCTACATAACAACGAATGTCTGTATAATGAGGTGTATATAGTTGACCGTAGATTACTGATTGGAGAAGATGCTCGAGGGGTGCGGTCAGAAAAAATAACATGAATAAACAATAAATTACTTATTTATGCCGACGTTTCGACCTGAATTTCAGGTCTTCATCAGGGGTTTCAGCGAGGAATCTTGGCTAAAACTGATGTCAATACAGTGTATGTCTGAATGTCAGTATAGTAGGCAAGAGACCACGTGGGAGGCCAAAGACCAGTGGATAGACAGAATAAACAAAGATGCGAAAGAGCTGCATATAGCAAACTGGAAAGCAGTAGCTGTGCCTATGCTGGCAGTGCCAAGATAGGCAAGGGTGGAGAAGGCTGGTTAAGGTGGCCAAAGATCTACAATGTCTGTAGAGCCAAACGAAAAAATATTGGTGAAAAAGTTGTTTTAAATAAAGAAGAACGTCCCAACATTTTTTAAAAATATTTCTCGTTCTAATTTGTTAGCGGAGGTTCAGTAGCTGCCATTTGGTTTATTTTTTAATAGGGCCCTAATCCACTTATAAATTTCGTGAAGAAAGCTAGAGTTGGAGTTGAAGTTATTACGATTTTACAGATTTTTTAAATAAATCGAATAATCAGTAACTAATTTAAGAACCACTAATAATCTCAATTTGAAAATATTTTATTTTTATTCGGCGACATCATTGCTATTAATTGTCAGAGAAAATCATGATTTTGTTTTTAATATGAAATTCTTTAAAGCATAATAACATTATTTAAAAAATTTCTTTAGCTATCTAATATATTTTTTTCTCGGCTCTTAGGACGCATTGTCAAGAATCCCAATATTTTTCGATGTAGTATTACCATTAAAAAAATTCATTGTAATCGAATCCTATATATACATAGGGTCCCCTATTTGCTAAATTGGAGACCTTACGGTCATCAAGCTTCAATGTGCCATAAATATTACTTATTCATGTTAAACTTAACCTAAACATTTTCTACTTGAATTCTTACAAGTGGAAATACCAATTGCAAAAATGATAAATAAAAGAAGTATACTTACAATAAGATAAGACGAGAAGCCGTCCCATCCACAGAGTCATTAATAATCCTGAAGAGAGCTGTCAAGGTAATTTCAGGCCCTGTCTGTTCTCGTCCCATCTCACTTATCATAGATCGATTCATTACCCCAATCCCCGGGAGCACATATTTTATAGGTATATTGTTTGTGGGAGTGAGGTGGCTCAGCAGTAAGGCACTGTGCTACTAATTCAAAGGACCCGGGTTGGAATCCAGCTGTGACAGATAATTATTTATTCTGTTATTGTAGCTGAGATCTCACAGTTTCTCACGGGGCATGGGGGTTTCCGTGCTAAGCTCGCCGCACGTGCCATAAACATCGATCATCTATGCCCAATTTGTCAGGTTCCAGAGAGCACGTCGTACTTACCTGTACCACCTATGAAGCACTGAGAGCCATGATGATGAGGGATACAGGACTCTATGTTCTGACTGAGAGCGATCTTCCTGAGCTGACGAAGAAAGAAAACTACCCGCACTACAAGACCGTGTATGGGTGGAAGAAGGCTGTGGGCTCTACTCACTTCTTCCTGGATAGGAGAGAATAAGCTACACCAGCAAGGCCTCAGGAGGAGAGCAAGATTTATTTTGTGAACACTGTGGATTCGGAGGCCCTCCGGTGTCCACCCAGCCACATGAAGTGATTCTGATGCTAAGTGTAAGTGCAAGTATGAAGAAAATCACCCCCTTGCACAGCCATTGGTATAGTACTTCCTTACAAAACACTGGACCTCAGACCCTTCATAGGTTATAGTGGTACAGATTTTTTTTTCTAATTATGTACATGTATTTATTGTAACGAGGTTAAATCATTTGATCGAGAAACAATAGATAACCGATCGATTTGATCGGTCCGTTCAAGAACGATGTTTTCAGTAAGTGTTGAAAATATTAACCAGTTGTGTTATTG
>NW_027105077.1:43941-48757 GCF_000696795.3 Halyomorpha halys
CGCCTCGACTTATAATGAGTTTACAGACAAAACTATACGGAATAGTACAAACCGGATCTTCGTAAGCAAATTAGAACCGACTATATTGACTAAACGGGTGTGGGTAGTCGCGGGGTGAGCCCTGTGGCTACTAACTCTAAGGACCCGAGTTCGAATGCGGCAGGACAGAAAATTGTTTTCTGTTACACTGTAGCCGTGAGTCAACTCTTATGGGTTCTGGAGCCCTCTTGGGGTCCATCCAGCCTCCTAAATTGGGTAAAAATTTGGCGGTCGAGCGTAATTTTGACCAAATCACCTCCTTGCACAACCATAGGTCTATTAACAGTATTCCCTTACAAAATACTGAACCCCTGACCCTTCATGGGTTGTGGCGGTACAGATTTAATTTAATTAATATAGACTGAAAAGTGTAAGAGAGAAAACAGAAATTTTTATTTATTTTAAACTATTTTTTCTCCTATATAAAGGCATACAATCTAAAATATATTTATATGTATGGGATGGAAGGGTGAAAATTCAGTTTTTCAACAGTTTTAGTTAGGTTGGATTTAGATAACATTAAAAGGAGTTTTATAATGTGAACGCGAGATATAGACAGGAAAAAAATTATCCTTCCAAAATCAAGAACTTTTTACTTATTTTCTAAATATCCAAGTTAAACTTTACAAGACTATTGCTTAGAGGTCTCCAGTAATTTACAATTTCTTTGTAGATGCAAAAACTTACAAGAAGTAGAACTCCAGAACTTTTTGGGAATTAGAGTTTTGTGTAGAATGTTTGCTCTGAAGAAAGATGAAGCTGCTAAAGAATTTGAGAGGCTAAACAACGTAAAAACTTGGATGTTGCACTCAGCATGTAAAATCTAATACGGTGGTTCTCAAACAGTAAGAATTTATTGTCATTAATGTTTTATTAATTATCATTGCTGATATATGACATGAGGAGACTTTAGACTTAAATGCACTTCATGCCTCAGGAGTGAGGATGGGTCGCATAAGGCTCATTTTCCGACTTATTCCTCTGCAAACGTCTAAGATTTGGGAACCTTTTATTATTATTTTTTTTATCTAATCAATTGTATCTATGAAGTGAGCATGTTTAGTTGTTCGGATTAATAGTAAATCAATCCTAAAAAAAAAAATAATTTTGTACAACTGTCGGAAGATTAAGCTGAAATATTTTGGAATAAACGTAAAAGAATTGAATTCATTTCAATAATTAACAAAATTATTGAACCGTTACTTGTTTTCGGCTCCTTAACTATCTGCATTCTCTGTTACGGGCCACATAGTTAACTAATTGAGAAGGAAGAAGCTTCAAGAATGTTCTCATGGATTAATATCTGTATAATGATAGTATATTAATTTAAACCCAGTATGCCGAAAATGCGGTACAAGAGAATAAAGTTTGCTAATCTATCCATAATTCTAAACTAGCGTAGATACCAACAGTAGCAGTAACTTTAATAAAAATATTTAAACTTTTTAGTATCATGATGTTATTCCACTCATAGTTTTCTATTAAATACTTGTTTTAGATCGGTATTGAAAGTACGACTTTTAAATGTTCAATTTTTCGTTTTTATTGGTTATCACTTTTTTATATATTTGATAAATTAATTATCTTAACTAGCTTGTTGTTTTTTACCCAAACCTGTTCAGACAATAATTTGGAGGGCCTCATCTCTAATCTGGAGGACCCATATTTTTAAATTCCTATATTTGTATTTTGAAGTCACACGTTATATTATAAAAGAGAAAACTGGAATTTTTTGGTTTTTATGTATGATTTTATTTGTGACAAAGTAAGGAGCATTGAGGATTTTACGAAGGATTTTGGATTGTAAGGATTGAATACGAGAGGAATTCGAAGGTTTAATGGAGCCCCAAAGCTCAACTCCATACGTCCAGATTGGCCTTATTATAGTCATGTAGATCAGTCTTTTGTAATGTATTGGAAGTTTAGACCGTTTGTCTAGCAAGTGTTGTAATAGTCGAAATCGACGTGCAGTTTCCTGTCTTTTCAGTTGGTGTGAAGATTCCAGGTTAATCGCTTGTCCAAATGTAGTCCAATAAAGCGGATCTGTTCGACAGGGGTAAGGGTAACATCGTTATATGAAACTGTAGGGTAGTCAGTAGGTTTACGACGAAGGGTAAAAGTGATTTGATGGGATTTGTTGGAATTTATCTTAATCCTTCAATTACGACACCAATCTTCAAAGATTGTGATATGGGATTGGAGATTTTGGGATACAATTAATGGGTTATCATTAACAGCGAGCACACATGTGTCATCGGTATACGGTTGGAATGTCAGCTGTATTGACGGTGTAGAGGATGGGACCAAGGATACTACCTTGAGGAACACAAGCGGACTGAGAATAGAGGGATGAATAGGAACCATTGTGGTTTACTTAGAAAAATATTTTAAGCATTTAAGTTCTGAAAACTTCATTAAATAAGACTATATTTATAATAAATGCAATTAAAATTAATTCAGGGCATACAAAGAACGATAAATAGTTTGACCAGCTTTTCATGTCAAATACTCCACGATGAATTTTACTCCGGGAAGTTGATTTTTATTTCTTGGAGGTCGCACAGAAAGAAAACTTAACCCTCCCCTTTTGGTTAGAATAGAAGGTATATCTGGGGGAAACCCCCTTCCAGTATATTACAATGACCCGATAGGGGCAAAACAAAAAACTGTCAAACTCAAATCAAAACTTCATAAATTATAGAAGTTAAAGAGATGTTGGTGAATATGTAAAGAGGGCGCTAAAAATCATAAATAAAAACATCCTTCGTTCCTTAATTTGTAAAGATTCCTGTATCAGTCAGTTTTCATCTATAATATTTTCTTTATTTTGAAGAAGACGAGGGAAATTTCCAATCTTGAACACAACCGCACGATATTGAACGTATTAGAGATATTCACAGGTGAAACCAGGAATAAAGAAGTTATCAAAGAACTGCTTATTTAATGAGTAATAAATTTGAAATATTATGACTTAACGGGTATTTGAAATATGAAAACCACAACACTAGTCTTAGATTCCTTTTACCAATTGTCATCTCAGCAAATCTTTTTTACCGTTAAAAGAATTGACTAGTCGTTTTCAATATGAACATCTTTTAAACGTTTTAAACCTCATTGGTTAAAAGAATAAAGCGTTGCAATTTTTATTTAATAATAAAAATGTTGCTTTGTGAGTATTTCTTGTACTTAAAAACAGTTCTTCGTTTTAGCAAAACTCATTATTCATGTGGTTTTCACCTGCCTCTATATATTTTTTCTTGATTATGACTAGAAAGTTTTTTTATTATTGGGTTATAAAATAAGTTCGTAGCGTTTTTTACTGGTAATTTCAATAAAAATTTCAGATTCTTGTAAATATTTTTAATCCATTATATATGAACCAATTTGATCTATTATGTGTTGCCATCTTCCAGATAATTTTTAAATTCTGTCCTCTCAGGAATGCTCAGATATTCGCACAATAAACCCTCTATGTGTGTTTTGCAGTCCTTCGGCGAATTAAAGTGTTTCCCGTTAGGAGAGTTTTGAAGAGCCCGAAATATGTGAAAATATTTTGGGGCAAGGTTTGGTGAATAGGATGGGTGGGGTAAACATTATTAACCTAGTGAAAATGATTTTATAAACTCAGATAGGATTAAATTAGGTCATTGGAACACGCTACGAACTTATTTTACAACCCAATATATATATTTTAATGTTTAGGTGAATATTAGTAAAAAAAGGACATTATTGAAACATAATATGGGATCAGAAAACCTGAAGCCGGAATAAATGAAGATGGTTTCGTAAAAAAAAAATCCATTGAAAGTATTTTCACCTAAGCATACAAATACATATCACAAAGAAAAATGGTGCTAGTAATTAATCAAGAATAAAAATAAAATATGGAGTCAGTGAAAACCATGTGAAGAAGCCTTGTTTAGAATTCAAGAGAAACTCAGAAGAACTGAAAATGTATACAATAATACACAGAGAATATAATAATATTAAAATTAAAAATGCAAGTAGAAAATAATATAGATATGAAAATCAACTAAACAATTATATGGACAAATTGGAAATTATTTGAAATTGCAGTAACATAAAAAATATAAACAAAAACGTATATTTGATTAATTAATCATTTAAGCAGAATAACTACTAGATATAAAGATATATAAACTTAGAGTAGTAAGTAATACATACTAATAACAGTTATTAGATGTAATTAACATAGCTAATAAAGTGAGTGAGGGATAAAGAATAAGTAAAGAGACAGAAAAATAAAAAGTAGTTAACAAAAGAAACATACTTAGTACAAGAGCCCAAGTGGAGAAAAAAGGCAGTTATTTAATTTAAAGATTAAAATAGATTTAATTTTAGTGCTAATAGACATCTTTCTCAAAATAAATTCACTAATTATTGATTTTCCAATGCATTTTTTATGAAATGTTGCAATTTAAAAAGCTATATCTCGGAAACAGTTGAATGTAAATAGCTCTATCAGGACTCATCTTATAGTATATTTACTCTATTTTAAATAATAATTTCTTATGTTTTATAGAGTTGTTGGTAGTTTTAAAGATACAGAGATTGGAATGAAAAATTAATTTTTTTTTAACGTTTAGAAACAGCCGTTATTTTTCATCCCCCTACTTATACTTGTCAGACTCATCAATTTTGACTATTAATAATCCTGCTACCTTCAAAAGCCTACATGAGCAAAATACCATGAATACTGCGGATTTTGACGAGGCCGTAGGCAAGTTTCTAATATTTCTAAAGACGATCAATGCGG
>NW_027105077.1:48807-52410 GCF_000696795.3 Halyomorpha halys
TAAAAATAAAATATGGAGTCAGTGAAAACCATGTGAAGAAGCCTTGTTTAGAATTCAAGAGAAACTCAGAAGAACTGAAAATGTATACAATAATATACAGAGAATATAATAATATTAAAATTAAAAATGCAAGAAGAAAATAATATAGACATGAAAATCAACTAAACAATTATATGTACAAATTGGAAATTATTTAAAATTGCAGTAACATAAAAAATATAAACAAAAAAGTATATTTCATTAATTAATTATTTAAGCAGAATAACTACTAGATATAAACTTAGAGCAGTAAGTAATACATACTAATAACAGTTATTATATGTAATTAACATAGCTACTAAATTTAGTGAGGGATAAAGAATAAGTAAAATAGAGAGAAAAATAAAAAGTAGTTAACAAAAGAAACATACTTATAGCACAAGAGTCCAAGAGGAGAAAAAAGGCAGTTATCTCACCCCAATTTTTGATTACTTTAATGAAAACCATGTATGATCACTAGTCAAAATTTATGAGTCTGCCAAGTATAGGTAGGGGGAATAAAAAATGGCAGCTGTTTCAAAGCGATAAAAAAAATTATTTTTTCATTCGGATCTCTATATCATAACAAGTAGAAACAACACAAGAAAACCTAAGATAACGTCATTTAAAGAAGAGAAAATTTGCTAAAATATGAGTCCTAATAGAGTTATTTACGTTAAATAGTTTTCGAGATATAGCTTTTTAAAAAGCAACATTTCATAAAATAAATTAAAGCTAGATTAATGAGCTATTAAGTAGTTTATTATGTTTCTCTTCGTAGGAGTAATAGTTTTCATGAAATTTTCTAAAATAAATTGATTTATAGTTGTTCGGACAAATTTTCATTTGCCAAATTTATGTTCATATGTGAATATCATAAAAACTACTATCCCTACGAAGATGTGTGATAAACTACATTATAATAAGTTAAATTTCCTTTATTTTGAGAGTTGGCAGACATACGTACGTCTTATGGATCTGGAGATGTATTTTTAAAAACATCCTTTTTTTATTCGAACAACTAGAAATTAACATTTTGTGAGTTTATTTTGTCAAATATCATAAAAACTACTACTCCTACAAAGATAAACATGATTAATTATTTTATAGTAAATTTAACTAGCTTTAATTTGAGCGCTGACAGACATCTGTACGTCCAATGGTTTCTAAAATGAAGTTTTTCATAAATCAAACTTATTGTCTGAACAACGATAAATCAATTTATTTTATCAAATATTATGAAAACTACTATTCCTACGAAGGTAAAGGTCATAAACTTCTTTAGTCCATTAAACTAGCTTTAATTTGAGTGCTAATAGATATATGTACGTCACATAGTTCCTGAGATATAGGTTTCTCAAAATAAATTAACTAACTACTACTGATATTTTAGTATATTTTTATGAAATGTTGCTTTTTAAAAAGCTATGTCTCTAGAACTATTGGGCGTAAATAGCTCTATTAGGGCTCATATTTCAGCAAATTTACTCTCCTTTAAATAATGTTCTTTTAGATTTTCTAGTGTTGTTGGAAGTTTTTAAGATATAGAGCTCCAAATACCTATACTTGGCAGACTCATTAATTTTGACTAGTAATTATACATAGTTTTCATTGAAGTAATCAAAAATTGTGGTGAGATAACTGCCTTTTTTTCTTCCCGGCTCTTATACTATTAATACAAGAGCCCAAGTGGAGAAAAAAGCCAGTTATTTAATGTAAAGATTAAACTAGATTTAATTTTAGTGCTAATAGACATCTTTCTCAAAATAAATTCACTTACTATTAATTTTCCAATGCATTTTTTATGAAATGTTGCAATTCAAAAAGCTACATCTCGGGAACTGTTGAATGTAAATAGCTCTATCAGGACTCATGTTATAGTAAATTTACTCTACTTTAAATAATAATTTGTTATGTTTTATGGAGTTGTTGGTAGTTTTAAAGATACAGAGATTGGAATGAAAAATTAATTTTTTTTAACGTTTAGAAACAGCCGTCATTTTTTATCCCCCTACTTATACTTGTCAGACTCATCAATTTTGACTATTAATTATACATAGTTTTCATTAAAGTAATCGAAAATTGGGGTAAAATAACTGCCTTTTTTAAAAATAATTCCTGCAAATCTTCATTAATCTTTTTACTGTAATATTTGAGTGTGTTTTTATCTACAGGTCGTTATTTTTGTATTAATTCCTGTTAAATTTATTAAAAAGTTTAAAGAACTAGGATAAGATTAAAAGAAATTACAAGTCTATTTTGGTGGAAGAGAGACCGGGTGGCGGTCAATAAAAGTTTCAAAATAGTGAAAGAAAACTTTTTATTGTTAACCAAGGTTTCTTCCCACTTTGTAGGGCTTCGTCTTCTTTTAACTGAGAAGTTGGTCAGTCGGTAGCAGAACTTCATTCTTATCAGAACTGACGAAGCCCTGCAAAGTGGGGCGAAACGTTAGTTAACAATAAATAGTTTTCTTTTACTATTTTGATACCTTTATTGACGGCCACTCGGTCTATCTTCCTCAAAACTTCTTCATACGGTCACCTAATTTCTTCTAATAAATGTCTATTTGTATCTGTACCGTGTCTTTATTTAATTCTGAATACATCTTAGCTACACTTGTGTAGTACAGAATAGATGTTTACAATTCTCAAGAGTTTTGGAGTATTGGATTTTTGTTCCAAGTTGGTTAAATGAGAGAAGCTCCATATAGAGCTGGCATCTGTTATGATAGGTCTTATTACTGATTTATACACTCTCATTTTATTTTTAGGCAGTAGTTTTAATTATTCATTTATATAGTCGTTATTTTTTTAATTTATGTATTAGTTCTTCTTAAATTTCTTTTTTTTTTTTTTTTTGTTTCTTTTGCAGTCTTCTTGTACTTTTTATTATTAAAATTTATTTACTTTTTGTGTTTCATTTGATTCTATAAAACTAAGTTAAATTTATGTATTAGTCCTTTTTGAATTTATTTATTTTTTTAGTAAACTGTTCTACTGCTATGATTGTTTTGTTGATATCTATTGATGAGTTTTGTAAATTTGCCCAATTGATCGAAAGGTTGTCATTGGAGAGGAGAGCTATGAAGAAGTGAAACAGAAGGAATAATGAATTAGATGTAATTGTTAAATTGTTATTTGGCTTTGTATGAAAAGGAGGAAAACTAATTTATTATAGTAGGGGAATAGGAAAAAGGAGAAAAAAAACAAGAAAAATAATTAGATTAATTATTTTATATATGCTTGTTTGAGAGTGGTTTATTTTATTCTTAATTTAAAACAATTTTGATCCTTTTTTTCTCTCAACTTTTATTCTTTAAAAATGTTTCCAACGTTTCGGCCCTCAGGCCATTCTCAAGGATACCACCTTCAATATTGATGTCATTTCTTTTTCAAATCTTAAAATTGCAGGCTAATTGCCTTTGTCCCATATAACTTTTTCTTTTTCTAAATAATTTTTTCTTAGATTTAAAACTTTTTTACAATACACTTTTCTTCCTTCCTTCACTTACATTTTACACAAGTATAGACACCGTACATGAATACAGATACAAATAGACTTTTATTGGAAGAAAATAGGTGACGG
>NW_027105077.1:58965-59633 GCF_000696795.3 Halyomorpha halys
CTTCTTGTTTTTTCAAGTGAACTAGTATTTGAGTTCTTGCATTCTGAACTCAGCCATGAACTTTTTTAAAAAATTTTAATGTGTTTATTGCTGGCGGGTGGCGGTCAATAAAAGTTTCAAAATAGTGAAAGAAAACTTTTTATTGTTAAGCAACGTTTCTTCCCACTTTGTAGGGCTTCGTCTTCTTTTAACTGAGAAGTTGGTCAGTTGGTAGCAGAACTTCATTCTTATCAGCCCTGACGAAGCCCTGCAAAGTGGGGCGAAACGTTATTTAACAATAAATAGTTTTCTTTTACTATTTTGATACCTCCATTGACGGCCACCCGGTCTATCTTCCTCAAAACTTCTTCATACGGTCACCTAATTTCTTCTTATAAATGTCTATTTGTATCTGTACTCATGTACCGTGTCTTTATTTAATTCTGAATACATCTTAGTTACACTTGTGTAGTACAGAATAGATGTTTACAATTCTCAAGCGTTTTGGAGTATTTGATTTTTTTTCCAAGTTGGTTAAATTAGAGAAGCTCCATATAGAGCTGACATCTGTTATGATAGACCTTATTACTGATTTATACAGTCTCTTTTTATTTTTAGCCGGTAGTTTTAATTATTCATTTATATGGTTGTTTATTTTTTAAATTTATGTATTAATTCTTCTTAAATTT
>NW_027105077.1:60289-73729 GCF_000696795.3 Halyomorpha halys
TTTCTTCCTTCCTTCACTTACATTTTACACAAGTATAGACACCGTACATGAATACAGATACAAATAGACTTTTATTGGAAGAAAATAGGTGACGGTATGAAGACGTTAGGAGGAATATAGTCCGGGTGGCGGTCAATAAAGGTATCAAAATAGTAAAATAAAACTATATATTGTTAACTAACGTTTCGCCCCACTTTGCAGGGCTTTGTCAGGGCTGATAAGGATGAAGTTCTGCTACCGACTGACCAACTTCTCAGTTAAAAGAAGACGAAGCCCTCCAAAGTGGGGAGAAACGTTGGTTAACAATAAAAAGTTTTCTTTTACTATTTTAAAACCTTTATTGACCGCCACCCGGTCTCTCTTCCACCAAAATAGACTTATAATTTCTTTTAATCTTATCCTAGTTCTTTAAACTTTTTAATAACTGTAACAGGAATTTATACAAAAACAACGACCTGTAGATAAAAACACACTCAAACATTACAGTAAAAAAATTAATGGAGATTTGCAGGAAATTATTTTTAAAAAAGGCAGTTATTTTACCCCAATTTTCGATTACTTTAATGAAAACTATGATAATTAAAGAAAAATAATATTTTGCCAAACAAATATTTATTTATGTGTATTTGTTAGAAAAACTAAAAAATGGTAATGTATTGTAGTGTATATATGTCCAATTTTGGATTGACGGGTAAGCTTTGTATTTCTCTCTGGTTTTAATTGGTAAGGTGATATTATTGTAATGGTTTTTTTTAATTTTATCGGTGAGGCCTGGTATGTATTACAGCCTGAAGAATTTTGTATTGTCATCCAGTTTTTTTTTACTTTTCCAATATTATTTGTTACTAGAACTTTTTTATTGTCTTTGCAATAAACAGCAGTGACTTTTTTCTGGTTTGGTTGTTATTATGTTGCTTGTTTGTTCTTCAACTTTTGTTCTATTTTTTTCATTTCAATACTGTACTATACATTTTTAAGTTGCGTATAGTCATTTATGAATAAATTGAATAATATTAAATAGGATCTTTGTGGGAGATGTAGCAATCGTTATTCACTTTGTGAATATTTATTATAAAATTACGTTTTCATAATATCTTCCTATAAAGACCAAAGCGCGAATCGCATGCCGGCAGTCGTAGTACTCACCGTATTCTCCTACGAAGACAAAGAGGACCATTGAAGCCAATCAAAACAATAACACTTTCCCTGTTAATTAACAGCCTGGAGCTATGACAGCCCCATTACCGTTAGGACACGACCTGGATGTTTTCAAGAAGTTGAGGAGCACCAGGGTACCATTCTCGACGCAGGAGTACGTCGGTCCGAGAGAGTAGTGGGGCGATGCGTAGACTATATAAGCTGTGTGGGCCGGGCGGCCGATTCACAGCATCGCAGGCTTAGGGACAGGTAAGTCTATCTATACTTGCTCAATCCCTCATTCTATTTATTTAAGTCGTAGTCCCACTTTTTTTTATAGAACATTCCACACTTTCTTTTCTTTATTTCTTGAAATTTACAACAGAACTTAAACTAAAAGTACATATAAATATAACTGGTCATAAGTAATGAAATAAAACATTGACCCATTAGCAGCACTCCAATAACATACATACACTAGATGGTCTCGAGACCATCTTCTTTTCAAGCACCTCGGAATATTATCAGTAATAAGAAAGGAAGTAAGATTAGAAACCTGTTGGTTAGGGCAGTTCGGATTTTTATTATAAAATTGATATTTTCAAATTTGAACATTTAAATTAATCATATAAATTATTTATTTATAGAACTTCTTGTTTTTTCAAGTGAACTAGTATTTGAGTTCTTGCATTCTGAACTCAGCCATGAACTTTTTTAAAAAATTTTAATGTGTTTATTGCTGGCCTTAGAATCAATATAAGGAAAATATGATCATGGGTACGGTAAGTAGAGTAGTAATGAATACAAATAATATAATAATTTTATTTGGGCCAACGTTTCGGACAAAATTCCAGGACTTCATCAGGATTGCATGTTGATTTTCCGCTATCAATATATTTATATTTTAATTATAAAAATGAACAGATTTATTCTAAATATATACATCCTATCTTAAAACGTTTTGGCCCTTTCCATTGGCCATTTTAAAACACTACTGTGGCCCAGTGTTTTTTTCCTCAATCATTTGGATTGATACTTAAAAATTTAAAATGAGATCCACTAAAAGAGAAAAAAAACACGATAAAGTTGTTTATAATAATATAAATTTAAAATTTACGACTCATAGCGGAAAATTAACAGGCAGTCGAAACTTATAAAGACCAGAAATCTAGCCCAAAACGTCTGCACAACAAAATAAAAAAAGTGTTACAAATTAGTGTTCATCGCTACTCCACTGACCGCATCACCGATCATATTCCCTTATTTTTAAATATTTAATTTATACTCGTGGAACTATGTAAGACAGAAAAAGATTTTTTGAATAACAGGTAATTTTACTGCTTTAGAAGAAATTACTTTATCTTGTGATAGGAAATCTAGTACAAAACAGTTCATTAAATAATTTGAAAATGGGCTTAGGTGGTTTTGGAATGCAAAGCCTCATTTCTTCGTACATACGACAGCGTTTTCTGTTTTTCTTGATGTTCAGATCTTTCTAAAACTTTTATTCTCATTTCGATATAGATAGATTCTCGAATTTTTTTTTAAAACCTTAGCCGAAATATTAATTATCGCAAGTTACGTTAAAATAAAAACTTTTTTCTCATTGTTTAATTATTTATAATTTAATAATTCTCAATCACATCATGATCTATCTTATGATTTTATGTCCCCACAGTTTTCCTCCTTTTAAAGATCTATACTAAACATCAGATTTTTTACTTGAGTTATTTTATTTTATTTTTACTGTTACTACGTTATAAATTCCTGGATGAACATTTTTGTTGTTATCGTTTTATTGTAGATTTTATGCTTTTTTCAAGTATTTCAACTATCCATCATCTGCCATATTTTTATTTTAATATTATTAGTAAGAATTTAGAGGTTTGTTATAATTACTAAGTAGTAAACGTCTACCTAATGCAGAATAATTGACCCCAAAATTTTTTTTTTTATTTATCGTATAATACCTTTAAGAGGCCAATGATTAAAGATGTTATTTTTTAAAAAAAATACAAACTATGTGTTGTAATTAAAGAAACATTAAATCAAGAGATAATTTAATTGTACGGAGAAAACTTTTTATTATAAATATAAAATCTTCAAACTATAGTATTATTATGTCCTTATTATTATTAAATTGAGAAAAAAAGAACTAATTTAAGGCAATTGGTCAATGTTTTTGACAATTGTGAAATTGATTTTTTGGCTTGACTGGATTTTTTAGGATTGATTTCGTAGAATTTTTTTTATGTTTAAAGAAATAATGTAGTTAAATTTTGGTTAGTGACTCCACATTCAAAGTAAAACATTGTAAATAAGAAGTATATTAACTTCGCGAAATTTTTTTTTTCTTCAGTTACTATTTTTTATGACCAAATTATATGAAAATTTTAATAGAAAATGCATTTTTACATTAGTTTTCCACTTCTTTTCTGTTTAAAAATATTAGTTTAATTTGTTACATTTGATTACATCTCTTCAATACATTATGTTTAATTTTAATTTAAATAACAATAATAAGAAGATGGCCTCGAGATCTTCTCCTCTAGAAATGTTATTGGAGTTCTATCAGTGGGTAGAATCTCCACATGTTTTTATCATGTCACTATATCACCTACAGCAAATTTACTTGTTGTATATTTGTGTATACAGTTGTAAATAACAATAAATAAATTATTAAAAAAAAATAACAATAATTATTATTTAAACAGTTTGTTTAATTTAAATTATCAAAAGTCAATTATACATTTAATATTCCGGAGGTATTAACACTTACATGTCACGCTGGTGTCATACTCAAGACATACTCTAACAGCCGTTGACAACACATTGGTGTCATATATCACTACATAATTTAGTGATATTTAGTTTACACTGATCTTTTTTCAAATTGTTTTGGACCAATTTTCACTTGTAAATTGAAAAAATTCAAGACCTATATTGTAACAAATTCGCAGGCAAACTCAGTTTAAATGAAAAATGACATTGCTTGTTATTGATCTAATATCAGATATTTAACACGGCCACAAATATATTGTGCTATAGATACACTGGTACATCAACCTGTACAGGTTAGACTACCGTTTAATGAGTTTTTCTGGGACTGGTTTATTTACCATAACACTAAGCAGAAGAATATTAACTAAGAAGAATAATGAAAATAAAAATTACAATTACTTTCCTATTGTTCAGATAAAATAAACTATGCATAACTATTAAATTGCGAAATTAAAGAAATCTAACCGTTCAGTGAGCGTGCGTGTCGAATGTCGAATTCGTTCGCTGTTCTTGTAACTGAAAGAAAGTAGTACGTTTTATTTGAAACTGTGACAAACAGTTTGTTTAATAAAGTGCGAAAACCAGTTCCATTTAAATAATAGATAATTAAATAATCTATATTAGTATATAAAGCTATGAGGAGATGGTCGAGAAGGGGATGGGTTATTCTAACGTTTCAGACTGAATTTCAAACCTTCTTTAGAACTAAGTACAAACAAGACAACAACAATGTAAGAATAAAAATAAGAACAGTTTAATAAGATTAAGACAATAAAAAATAGTATGAAAAATGGAAATCGCACAATTACATATATTCAATTAATGAATAGTTAAAATTATGAGAGAAATATTGATAATTTAGTTCTTTTGGACACTCCAGTGAGAAAACTCCAGTCTGATTTTAATCACAAATTATTTTTATTTTAGATATACCGTTTGTTGAGGAAGGCTTTAAGAATTATAACATCTCGCATGATCTTTAGTTTAATATGTTAAATTGAAAAAGTTGTGTTAAATCCAGAAATACTTCTATCGTTTATTTGATAGGTTATTTACTCATAGTACGAGTTTGGTTTGTGTTTTTGTTATTTTGGACATTTTCAAAGCCTAATCAAGTATTTGTTATAAATAATGAGAAATAAAAAAGTAGGAAAGGAAAGAAGGAACAAATGGGGTGGAGAAAATATAATGTGACGAAGCAGTTGGAGATTTTATTATCTCGTTAAGATTACAAGGTTACAAAACAAGTTGCTCTGAAAATCCGCTATGAGATCCACTGCATTTAATACATAACATGGTCTTTAAAAGCTGTTCACAATCTTATACTTATAACTTTTAGCATGTTAGAACTTTTTACATTTAACGCATCATAAATACTCACCCCTATTGTTTATGGTAGATTCAATATGAGGAGAAGATGGTCTATTGTTCAGCCAGTAGAGAAGTAATGAACATAAATAAATGAAACTTTTTTTATATAGTATCAGCAGTATTTCAGCCTAAATTTCAGGTCTCCATTTCCATATGGATTTTCTGCTACTTTCTGCGCTTCCATTAGCAATGAAAAATCCACATCAACCAATTCAGATAAAGGCTTGTATTTTACCCCGAGACATCGGCACAAATAAAATAAATTACACATATTTTTGTTAGCTATTATTTTATTTAACGCACCCTTCAATCAACTTCTCACCATATTGAATCTATAGTCAACAATGTACATATCATTATGAATAAAATTTGAAAATAACACTTAAATTTCTTCTTTTGACTAATTAGCTATTGATTGAGTTTGTGCGCAGTAAAGATGCTGAATTTTTATCTTTTATCCCAAGAGTTTAAAATTAATATTCTACTCAGATTTCCAATTCCCTGGTACATAGTGTTTCCAATATTAATTGGTTTTTAAAATCCATAATCAGCATGTGTTTGAACTTCACAAACCAAATTATAAACCCATTTTTGACTTTAAAACTAAAAAATACTATCAAATTCGACATTAATTTTTATGTAGGCCTGCTTCAGAAATGTTCTAAAACATGTCTTAAGGTCAAATAGCAAAAATATGGGATAAAAAAAATGTAAATAAAAGTACCGCTAATTCTACCATTTTGGGAGAATGACTCATTGCTAAAGTCAAAGAGAATTTTTAAAATAATCTGACAATGTGGGCTTCTTCTCAGATTATAATAAATAATTTTTAAACAAACTATATCTTAAAAATTATTATATTAAAGATAAAATTGAAGTGCATCTTAAACAAACAATATTCAAAACACATTTTAAATTTTTTAAATGTAATTTTAGAGTCTGTAAGAAAAATATCGTAAATATCAGTTCAATTTAAATGATTAAGAAAATTTTCATATACATAGCAGTTAAACGCATAGTTATAAATTATTATAGTCACATGTTAATTTGAAGATATTACTTAAAAACATATAATTAAATGTACGAAGATGGTCCTGTTGACAAAAATGTATTGAAAATAGCAATAATAAATAAATATATTTTTTACTAGTGTATATTTTTTGACCACCCTGAGACCATCTTCCTATAATTAGGAATATGTAAATATTTTTAGAAAGTGTTTATATTTTATTGTAAATCCATTTTTTTTTTTTTTTTTTTATAGAATGGAGTTAAAAATTTATATATGTACGACAGTGTTGTGCTTTATAGCCATTGCACAGGCACAGATCCCTGGATTGGGATGGTGCCCAGACAAAAGAGCTATGCCAGGGTTCGACATTGATAAGGTATGAACTTCTCAGTAGTTTTTTTTTTTTTTTTAATTGGTTTCATAAATTTATAGAATTTTTTTTACTGTAGTTTGAATAATATTACTGGATATTATTAAAAATGAGAGTATACTTATGTAGCCAATAACCTTTTATGACAAAAGGGAGTAAATGCAAATATTTTAAAGTTTTTTGAACAATATTTCTGAATATTAAAATAATTTAATGAGTATAGCCTTGAGTTCCATCCGTGGCAAAAAATTATTGGTATTAACAGGTTAAAAAGTAATATTTTAAGAGCCTTAAAAATTGAGTATCTGACAATAGTCAGGGGATACAAAATTAAGGTATTGACCTCACTGTCTTCCTAAAATGCAAAAGAGACTTACCTACCTCTGTGAGCAATAACCATCATTAGGAAAAATAAAAGGTTATATATTTTTACAGTATTTGGGAACATGGTATGAAGCAGAAAGATACTTCACTGTTCTTGAAGCTGGAAGCCGCTGTGCAAGGACAAATTACACAAAGGCAACTGACGGCAGGATCCTAGTTACTAATGAAATCACCAACAGGCTGTAAGTTAAATAATTGAAATTTCATTCGCTTCAATAATATAATCAATAATTACTACAAACATAATTTAATTTGTCTATTTTTTTAGTCTAATTAACACTACAAAAATAAATTAACACTAGCTCACAGAAAATTTAAGTATGTTGCTCAAAAATTTAATCATTATTATTTTAGCACTGGTATCAAACGGGTGCTTGATGGAGAGATCAGAAACATTCCCAAAGGAGGAGTAGAATCGAAAATCAGCGTAAAATATACAACACTGCCTTGTAAGTTTGAACAATTTTTATAATCAAATACTCTTCATATAGCCTTTTCTTATTAAATAAACATAATACACACTGATCACTCATTCCAAGTCTATAGCATACGAGGAATAGAAATATAAACTAGAACACAATTGATCAGTACTTGGTTGGGTGATCCCCCTGTCTGCTGAAAATCTTTTCACCTGACATTGTTAGTTGGTTATCATTTGCCCTCCTCAAATGGATGAAGTCAGTCAATCTCCATGACAACTCATACTAAGTTTAGGAATAATAAGATTAAATATTGATTTTTTTTATGCAATATTCCAAGATTTGTGGATATGTTCATGAATGATCAGTCTGATGGAACAATGTATCATTTGTGACTGAGCAAATTAAGTTGTTGGTCTTGGTTACAGGCTTTTGTTTGACTTTTATTTGGGGGGAGGAGGGTTTAAATTTTATTTTGTGGTGATCCAACAGAATGAAAACTTGACCCTCCCACCATGGTTAGAATAGATTGGTCACGTCTAGATAACCCCTCCTATCCCAGTATGTCAGAAATAACCAGGCAGCGAGTAAGTCTCATAGAACTACATATACTTCTAAAGTAACCTTACTTATTAATCAGTTCTTTGAACCTAGTACTGCTTTTGTTAAGAAGAATCAAGTCTAGCTAATTTTGTTTGTCAGTCGAATATTTTCTTTTTGAATCTCGATGTTTGATTGTATATTTGTGGTAAAATTAGAATTATTATAAAATATTGATCCTGGAGGAATAGTTTATCAAACAATAGATAAAACACCATGGACAATAAGTTTTGTAGAAATGTGAAGCTGGATGAACCCCTTCATGCTACTTGGCTGGTACAATTGATAAGTATCTATAATGACAATATATCATCCAATAACAATCTTCATGGTCCATAAAGATGGACAGAAAAAAAACAACATAAAAATAGAATAGATAATTCTGAGTCATATGAATGTTAAATTATTCAGTCAGTTGGGTTCAATATTTGCTAAGGGCTTACTCTGAAGGTATAGGTTTATAGTTCTGGCTCAATAGTTAGGTTTATCCCTCAACGCAATGAAGGCACAGCTACCCACTTTATAGAGGGTGGGTAAGGCTTCATCATGTTACATAGTAAAAGATTGAATGACCTTCACTAAGTTCTTAATAGTTGCTTTAGATATGAATCTTTTATGATCTTTAATTATAACTAACTCAATAATCACGTATTTCTATAATTATATTCATAAATCATGAGCATACACTGTTGTATGCAGGTAAAAGATACATCATCTATGAGGTAGTACTAACTCTGTAGTAATAACTATACTTACAATCTCTTCAGAAAAAAACATCGGATCTAAAATTATTTAGAAAATTATACTCATCATCCCATCAATCCTTACCAAAAAGTAATTTTTCATAAAATATGCATATTTAAATAATAATTTTCAAGAACTTCTTCTGCTAATGAGGTTTTAACAATATACTACCCTTTTTCAGTCCCAATGGAAACTGAATATATTATTCTGGAAACTGATTATGACTCCTACTCTGTTGTGTGGTCTTGCTCAGGACTGGGAATTCTCAACACACGTAAGTTCAATTTATTTATATATTTTAATATCCAGGTTTATAATCAGGAATATAAAATATTAACTAACACGTGATAAATGGACATGTTTTTTATTATTTTGTACAGAGTCAGCTTGGCTCATGACTAGAGAGCGATTGCCTCCAGGAACTGTACTTCAGAAAGCGTATGCAGTTCTGGATAAGCACAAGATCTCCAGGACCTTCTTTGTCAGGGCCGAGCAAGAGGAGTGTAATATTGGTGAGGCTGCACCACCAGAAGGAGGTAAGGATATTTTAATGAATAATTTTCATAGATCTACCAAAAAATAGTTTTGCTCTTCTAATTATTCTAAAATTTAATGCTAACATTTAGTTTTTTTTATAATAACCCTCATGCTGTGATAAAAATATTATATCTATATTGTAAATTAATTCAATTTTATTTGTGTGATAAGAAAAGCTAATCATAGAAAAATCTTGACTCTATTGCAACATATTTCTTCTAAGAACTATTTATTCTTTTTTTTTTTTTATTATGTTTGAAATTGTTGATTTTTAGTTCTGAAGATAGGAATTTAAAATAATGATAAATGTAATTATTAAAACCAAGATAATATTGCCATTGATTTTTAATATAGATATATAATGGGCTTCTTACTAAATTTAAGAATAATAATTAATGTTATTATTTCTTCATAGGTACCAAAACCAGAGCAGCAAACCCTGAACCCGAAGCTAAACCCGAAGCAAAACCTGAGGCCAAACCTGAACCTGAGGCCAAACCCGAACCTGAGCCAGCTCCACAACCTGAACCTAGCAGTACCGAGGCAGCAGTTACGGTCTCTAACTCTATAGCTCCGGCTGAACCGGAACCTCAACCAAGCCAGCCTGTAGCAGTTGAACAGCCTGTGCCTTCTGAACCAGAAAAGAGGCCATCCCCTGCTGTTTCGGCACCAACACCAGTCCCCGAGTCTTCGAGTTAAATCACATTCTATGAATGTCGTACATTACAAGCTTTAACTATTTAAGATTTAGTATGTATTTAATTTAAGTCGTTACAATCAAAGTGATAATAAATAGACCCTAATGTGTATTAGTAGGGATTTCCTTTGTTATAGTTCTCGGATTAGTTCGAGGTCATACTCTAGATCTTGCTTCCAGTATTCTTATTTTCAAGAAGTGTGACTTAACATTTCTTGAGTTATATTTTTACTTTATTTATTTTAATAATTCTGTAACTTTGAAATAAAGAGTCCATATTGAGTACAAATATTTAAGTGTCTATTTTAAAAAAAAAAATCCTTAAACAATATTTAAGTATTTTATAGTTATAAAAATTTAAAAAATAAAATCTGTACCACTACAAGCTATGAAGGGTCAGGGGTTCAGTACTTTTTAAGGAAGTACTGTTACTAAAACAGCCATTGCACGAGGAGGTGATTTGGTCTGAATCACACTCGACTGCTAGATTTTTACCTAATTAAGAGTACCCAATTTATGAGACTGGGTGGACCCCAGGAGGGCTCCAGAACCCACAAGGTTGACTCATAGACTATAGAGTAACAGAAAACAATTTTCTACTGAGCCGGATTCGAATCAGGGTCCTTGGAGTTCTAGGAAACAAATACCTTATATATTACATACGTATATTAGAGTCAAAACACTTACGATGAATGAGAAGAACAGAAAGAGCACTTTCTCGAGAATAATACTCAGAATGAAGAGGAAGATCTCAAAGGTAAGATGAGAGCCTGAAAGAATTCATCTGATTTGTAATAGTGAGGTGTTAGAAGATATAAATGAATTCTCCTACCTGGGAACTGTGATTTGCAGAAATAGAAGACAAGAAGTGCTAAGCCTCTGGATAGGAAAACCTAATAGTATATACAAATCCCTTTACAACACAGTTATGGAAATGAGAGAGGTCAGGAGGGAAGTGAAGTTGTACATTTTCAAGAGCATACATTTGCCTATTCTGTTATATAAAACAGAGTTAGGTCCTTCCAGACAACAAATGGACCCAAGTAAATGCACTGGAGATGCATTACTTGCACATAGTGGCTTCAAAAACATGCAGTGAGAGGATCAGAAATGAATTCAATACAGAAGAACTATATATCTCAGCATTAAAATAAACCTTAGTAATGTTTGAGAAATGATAGTAGAGATGGTTTGAACATGTCTGTGGAATTAACCCTGGCACAAAACTCTATGGAGGCAAGGTCAATAGAGGTTAGGCCTAGATGAAGGCTTTGAATTAGATAAATAGCTATGTTACCAAATTGTATCAAGCAAGGAAAATGTATTGTGGAATTTAGGGAAGGGTTTTATGAACAAAGACAAAAAAGTATATGTTTCCAATAATAGACGCCAGCCTGAATGATCCAAACAAAGGTCTCCTGTCGGAGGAGCAGTGTCACGATCTACTGTTTTATTTACAACAATATTTACAAATTAAATAATAATATCAATTTTCTACAACAATTTCCTTCCTAAAATTTGTATGATAAAGTCAGGATTATAATATTCACCAAAATACTCCCTGAAATCATGAATATCTGGATCAATAGAAGGTTTAACAATACTCGTTGTATCACTAAATCCCCTTTTCTTTTTGAGTTTTTTCTTCTTCTTGCTATGAGTATATTTCTTACTTTCTTCTTCTTCTTTAGTTTTTTCATTTGCTACTTTTATTTTCATTAACACTTCACTGCTATCATCATCAGGACCTCACAGTTTAACTCATATTTAAATGATCTTCTAGCATGTTCATGTTCAACATTAGTTAATAGTTTAGGCACTTAGGACTCACAACCAGATACTTCATCGTTTATTGTTCGTTCTTGATCAGATGTCACTTGTTCTTTTGGTGTAGGGACTTTGCCTTCGAAGTGTTTATAACACTCTCTTCGATGCTTCCTTCCTGGGAAAGGATGACTTTATTCTCCTTTTCAATTAACTTGGTCACAGACAATGGGTTATCAGGTAATTTTGGAATTAAAACATTCTGAAAGTTATGGTTGTTTTTCTCACCTTTCCTGTGTGTCTTCATTTTAATTTTTGATTAGTTTTATCGGTACTCCTTCTATCTTTCTTTGGTTTCTTACTCCACCAGATACTTATTGTCTCTGTTAATTGTGCATAAGGCAAATTCTTTAGCCAAAGATGCTCTATGATGTCTTCTTGGTTGAGGCTTTTGTGTATCGGAGGATCCATTTCCATTGTGTCGTCTATTATTTTATTTGTTAAAACAGCATTTCTTTTTTAGGTGACCTGGTTTTTTACAAAGAAAGCAGGCTCTTAGACAAAAGTTTAACCTTTTATGATATGTCTTTAATGTTTGTTCATTCCTATTAAGGTTATTCCTTCTTTGAAATGACAAAAGCATTTACCTTACTTCACTGAATTCAATATTCAATATTATATTTACCAAAATAGCTATGACAACAGGATTATGATCTGATTATTATTATTACTGATTATGATAAGGTGGTAAGCCTTCAATGATGTATCTTACTGATTCCCTGACTGTTAAGGGTTTACCCAGTTGTGCTATTTCTTGATCTAAACATTGAAACCTCATAAGATATTCATCCAATATTTCACCACTGTTTTCCTAATTTTGACAAGGAACATTAAATCAATCATTTTCTCCTCTGGAACACCCTCAAAGCTCTCTTTTAATTTTTCACAAAGCTTTTTCGCACATTTTTTGCCTCTAATCAATGGCAATATATCGTCACTAACAGTTAGAATAATAGTAGAGAGTACCTTTTTTTTTTTTTTCCAAGCTGCATCTTCTTCAGTCGGCAGATCTTTCTCTATTAATTCTTCATATAATCCTTTTGCTTCTAAGTTCTAAGTTTTAGTTCCTTTGGTATTAATTCTTGCATGTTTTTGATGTTTCTACTGCTTCTTTATGATTCTTGAGCAAAGTAGTTTTTGTAGTATACGTTTTGGTCAATAATTAATTTTTGTTGAAAAATTAAATTTAAAATTTAGTTCATTATGTAACATACTATTAGCAACAATTTTGTTTCAGTATTGCCTTTTCATCAAAACTTTGTCTAGGATGTGTGTTATTTTGCCCATTTTTTTGTTTTTTTTCTATTAGTTTTTTTATACTCCTTAAGATACTGTTAGCTTATCCCATAGATATGGTCTCTTCACCATTTTATTTGACAAACTTCATGATTACAACTAAAACTATTAGAAAATACAGTTTTCTATTATTTTAACAATCTTTATAAATAGATCAAATTGTACAAAATGGTTTAGGGCTGTCGGATATCTAGTATTGTTATGCGAGAAAATGGCATTTGACAAAAATATCTAAATCATTTGCCTTTTTTAGTCATAGTAAACAAGT
>NW_027105077.1:75172-75792 GCF_000696795.3 Halyomorpha halys
TTGGCTCATTAAATTAGTATATTTCTACTATTTGAGTTTTTCTTGACCGCACCCGGACCATATTCCTTTCGAAAATAATATATATATTCAGAAAGTGATTGATGAATAATGAAATAACTAAGACTAATAGGACCTTTGATTTTATACTTGTAATGGTCATTTATTTCATTACAAATTTAATAATTTGACTTGAAGGCTTAAGAAAGAAGAATCTGAGAAAGTATATAATAAATATATATTGAATTTAATATTCTGATTTGATTTAGTAGTTTTCTTATTTTAAGTTAATTTATAATGATTTCTGTTTGGTTTTTTACTTTTCCTGGATGATTTATTAGCCTTTTCACTTCAATAATTTATTTTTATTAATTTTAAATTAATAAAATATTCCACCTGATATTTAAGACTGTCTGTCCATCTTTAGGTACAAATCTTTTTTCATTATTATTTTATCTTGAGTTTTTTCTTTTTCTAAAATGTTTTTCTGCATTAATATCCTAAAATAGTTACTTAAAGATTATTTGTTGTGTGGTTTCTGATAGAAATTTTGTGATATTTTAAAACCTTTAACTTAGTACAATTATACAATAGCAAATAATGGATTTGTAGTAAAATGAACA
>NW_027105077.1:75842-83972 GCF_000696795.3 Halyomorpha halys
TTTAATTTAGTTTAATTCTTTATCATCATCATACTCCAATCCCACTCTACTGCTGCACAGTGTGGGTATAGCCTCAATAAAGTTTGGACTAAGTGTTCTCCTGTACCAGCAGGAGGCACTCTCCTCTGGATTCAGTTCAGCCCTCACTTCCAGAATGCTTCTCACACACCTTCCTCCCAGGTGATCCATGGTCTTCCTCCATTCATGTCTGAAATGTCATCCAAGCATTTTTCTCCTCTTTCACCCTAAGGTATTGCCCAAACTATCATAGTGTATTTTTTTCTTGAGTAGTTTCCACGGGGTGTATCTCAAATTTTGACCTATTTGTCGTGTTGCAGATCCTGCCTCTCCTGTTCATTACTTTATTCTTTCTCTCCATTGTCTGGATTATAAGATTGACATCCAAACAGTAGTTTAATTATTACAGAATATATTAAAAACAAAAAACAACATATTATTAAAGCTTAGTTATACGTAAAAAAGATGATATGTAGAGAAAAATAAATTTTAAAAAAATTTATGAAAAATCATACTATTTTTTTTTAAATAATTGACACAATTAGAAAATCCTTTTTAATCCAACCCACCATTGTCACTTATTACTTAATAGAATAAGTAATGCAACAGAAAAATATTTTTTATTTCTAATAGTGCAATGGAGAGAAAGAGTGGAAATTTGTATTCAAGGAGTACATCACCTTCGACATTTTCAGAAACATAGATGATTAATGATAGACAACATAAAAGTCTTGTAGAATATGAAATAAACTTCTGGAGAAAATTTCATACAGAAAAAGATTAGAGAAGGAAGGATTAGGGAACAGATAAAGGTAAAAAGGAACATCTTCACATCAATAAAAGGAAAGGTATGAACTCAGTTTTGGGAAAATAAAAATAATAAAACCAGAAAACTTGCTCATGTTAATTTTGAAATGTGAATGGAGAGAAAGAAGGAATAAAAAGGTTAAATGAGAATGACGTGGAGAAAACATTTTGAACAAAAATGGAAAAAAAAATATATAGAAAGTATTTACGTTGAGGAAAACCACATCAGCGGAAAAGGAAAATAATATATATGTTTAGAAAGTGAGTGATGAATAATGAAATAACTAAGACTCATAGGACCTTTGATTTTATAGAAATTTTGTGATATTTTAAAACCTTTAACTTAGTACAATTATACAATAGCAAATAATGGATTTGTAGTAAAATGAACAATGTATAATGTTAAAGGTTGTAAATTTCTCATCTCCATTAATCCATTTTATTCAATACATCAACAATATGGATGGAATAATATATCAGCAAAAAGATTAATATATAGTTTCACTAACATATAGTTTAATGAATTTTAAGCCTTCATGAGATTAGCCTTAATAATATAAAAAAAATTTTCTTCGATCTTTGCTTTAATGATTATTACGTTGAGTAACATTCCTAATTGCCTGTGAGTATACTTTTTGTTTGAAGTTAATGTCTCACCTTATATATTTTTTTATCTTCTAGTTGTTTATAAGTACTTCGATTGAAGTTTATCCAACATTTCATTTTTTAGGATCAAGTATATTTCTTTATATATTTTCAAAACATTTGAAAGATCTCTGAAGGTGGGATCCAGTTAATTTGTAATACAACTTTAGAAATCATAATTTCTACCTTTTTAAAAAACAAATATTCCTAATTTTAGTCTTATTAGGAACAAAAAAATTAAATCTAAGACTGTTTCATCTTTGATATATTATTATTCATTGCTTATAATGAAATACTTATAAAATTTAATGGATCAATATTACATTAAATAAATAATTTACAATACGCCAATACTATCTACACATTTGAAATTCAGAGTTTTACACTAATTTAATCTTAATTAAATTAAATTGGAAAAGTAGCTTTCCAACCATTAAATAATACTGAATTGTAAAATTCATTCTTTTACCATTTTCGAAATTATTGAATTGTCAATTAATTTTATCTAAGTTTCAGCAGTATTTAAAAAATGCAAACTAATTTTTATTTTACCCTTTCATAATAATTTTTAAAAATCTATAAATGGCTTGATGAATACACTGAAAAGTGTACTGGTGGTGTTTAGCTTAAAAAGATAAATATTGTTGGGTATCATTACCTAATATTATGCTTAAATTCATCAAACTTTTTTTTACAGAAATCAATAGATTCATTAATTTAGTGATCCATTCATTAATTAATAAATTCATTAATTCAAGCCTTTTTATGATTTGCATTGCTTTAATTATGACTTTCAGTAACATTTCTTATCACTTGTAAGGATATTTTCGTCCAAATATGAATTTAACTATATTTTAATCTAAAATATTAACTTTTTTTTTGAGATGTTAAAACTGCTTTGTATTTTGATAAATAAATAACCTATATGAAAAATTTAATTTCAAAAATAATTTTAACATCATTATTTTAAATAATAATAAAGATCTGTGGTGATAAATTTCTAAGTTACTTTTGATAAACTTTATTTTAAAATGTTAATACCTAAGATTTCAGCTCTATATTGTTTCATTGTATTGTTAGAAGTGTTGAACATTGCACAAGAACTAATTTAATAACAAATAACTAATTAACAAAGTATTTTTATAAGAAATATTTTCAATCATTACAGAGAGCTAAATTGAATAAGAGGAAGAAAGAAGTATTTTTATGAACAGTTTATACCTGAAAAATTCTTAGTAGTGGGGATAAAAGGCTCTAAGTAAAGCAGGCATATTGGTTTTTTGAATATACACATGAGTACTGAAAGTTAATTATTTAAATGTATTATTTTTATTAATTTAATATCTCACAAAAAATTATTGAGACATTTTTGTAATGATATATCAATATTTGAATTTAATGTATAAACTTTTAAACAAAGAAATAAACTAAAGAGCTATTTCTGAGGAGGAAAAAAAGTATTTGAACGTTTAAGAAAACTTGATTAATTAAACACCGCTATCTATTAGTCTATACTATAACTACTACAGCCACCAAAACCGCTAAGGGCCAGCATAACGCTACCTATCAGCAAACACGTGAACTTCTATTGTCATCAAGCAAATGCCGTATATTAATATTTTACTATTTCTTGTATATATATTAGTGTCACACGTGTAACAACCATGTAATATACTATAATATGCATACATGTATTATTTGAATTAGTAAAGATTACAATAGAATCTTCTGATCCACTAACAGCAAACGTTTTTCTTACACATAATATCTCTTGATGGGGTTTACTTGCCCTTGAGTTGACAGCGCAACAAGGAATTACCACCTAAGGAAGTGGAGAGTTCCTAGAAAACAGGACCATCTCTGTGCGGGTCCGAGATGAGCTTTCCCATTCGACTGACATGAGGAGTGCCACAGGGGGCATTTCTATCGCCAGTGCTGTTTTCAATCTATACCGCTGATGTGGTTGGTGATAACTAGAGACAAGCTACAGTCGCCGCCTATGCCGACGACATCGCCATCTACAGCACCAGTATGAACACCAAACATGCACTAGAGCGAGCCGGAGCAGTATGTAAGGTAATTGTTCAGCGGCTGGGTAATCTAAACATCCCTATGAACCCAGCTAAGACAGACTGCGTCGTGTTCGCTCATCAACAACACAAACGATCGACTCTCTCTAAGACACTCAAGCTGGACGACAACATCATCTCCGCTTCAAACTCCATAGTCTGTCTGGGTGTGAAGCAGGACTGACATCTTAAATTCTCCACCCACCTCTACCAGAAAACCAGAACTGTAAGAAAGTGGTCTTGCAGACTAAACCATCTCCTCACTACACCAGTGCTCTCTCTGCGGCTTAAGCTGCAGATCTATAAGAGCATTCTGAGGCCAGCACTTCAATACGGGGCGCAACTCTTTACGTACCTTTCCGATGGCACGCAGCGACACCTACAGGCTTTCCAGGACAGCATGTTGCGGAAGATGCTCCGAACGACATCATGGAAAAAGAAGAAGCCTCCAGAACTATATCAGCTCCTCGATCTTCCCACAGTACCGGATTTCATTGGTCGGAAGCATTTCAAATTCTTTGACTCCCTCCAATTTCTAACCAATCCCCTATTCCAGACACTGACACCAGCACCTGTTCCAGTACGATGGCAGGGATAACACAAGCGAACACCACAACCCGGCTATAAACCCAGTAAGTAACACAGACACAGTTTTTAGTGAAAAAGACAAAAATTGAAGTGCGCCCCAGCACCTGATATATTTAATTATATTTCCACATTGTTTTTTGTACTCAGCCTTTCCTTAGAATGGAGCACTGTTTCAGTAAAAGGACAAATTTCCTAAATTGTACAAAATGTGTGAAACTATACATAATGGGAAATTCTAGTGCTAATTTTAGAAAAGTATATTAAACTTTTATTATGATTTGTCTTCTCTGAATCTAACCACCATCCTAAAATTTGTCTTCCTTTGGTAAGGAACTACAGCTTATACCCGTGGGACTTACAATCCCCTTCGTGAATGGAGGCCAGTTCCCTGAAGAGTGAAGTTTCCTTCCTGCAAGGTGCTATGGCTAGTCTCCATAGGACTTGCCATCCCCTTGACGACCGTGGGCTTGTACCCTGTGGAGTGAAGTTTCAAGTTTCATCTTTCAAAGTTTTACGGCTACTTCCCGTAGTACTCATCCTGTCCATTCATCTCCCAGCTTGCTGCCTTACCTATATGAACACGTATTGCCGAGGCCCTCTGGTATAGAGAATCTCACATCCTCAATTATTAGAACCATCTAATATAATTTAACCACTTCACCAATAGAAATGTTCAGATCTGATTTTATAAAAACTAAATTTAACATTCACCATTGTTGTCTATTACTACTAACAATCCTCTTGTAATTCTTATAAAAATTAAATATATAATACCAAGGTGAAAATACGCTTAAATGTCTCTACCAAAATCCTTTATTTTATTACTATGTCAATTAACTACTGTCACGTTAAAGTCAGCATACACGGTGAGACTTTAACAAATGAAACTATCGCTGCCACTGCAATGGTTGAACTATTTAACAGTTGACGTCATTTCGAAAATTTATTGTTTTGAATCTACTGTTACATTAAGTACATGTTACGGCTGTTCAGCTTCTGCTACGTCAAAATTCGTTTACTAGGTCCTTTTACCAATAATTAATTTTATTGAAACTTATTTTAATCAACGAAAAAATTACTTCGGTTCCCACTACATGACAGATAATCTAGGAATGTGTCCATAGTTACAAAAAAGTTGAGGTTTCCTGTATTTATGGGCTATTGAAAGAAGGGGCTGGCAAAATGTAGCTTGGCCACCCCACTCCCAGAAAAAATCCTCATTCCTGCCCTAAAAAAAGATGAAGGTTAATCAAATATTTATGACAGACTTCGAGATGACCATGACGCAGGAGCTTCTGAAGGAGAAAGGCGATGATAGAGCTCCTTTCGCTTGGTAACTGAGTAAACACATTTCGATTCCTATCGATTAGAAGACCGAATTTCATATTAAATTTTCTTATTACAGCAAAATGAGTAAATGAACACTCACCGAAAAGATGTGTTCGTTAAACAGAGGTCCCTTTAAGATGGGGTAAATATGAGAGATATACAAAAATGAAATAATTGAATTATGTTTATGAAACCATGTAATTCTGAAGAAAAAAAGTAACATAATATTCTACTGGAATCACGTCTCATCCATCGTTTTGCAGTGTTTGTATATGATTTTTTCTGACTCCGAATATTCTTGTCTTCATGCTGGATCTAAACGTTGCCACTTGCCACAAATTCAAGACTTGTACAAATGCTTAGTGAACAAAAGAAGAAAAAAACATCACAAGTTTTCATCATAAAACGGAACAAAATAAAGGTAGGTGAAATAAAAAGAAACGTAAATATCAACTAATTTGATGGTAGGTGATTAAAATATACGTTAGAGAAATGACAAAGTGATTTTTTTTTTTAGAGGAAACAAAAAAAAAACACACTTTGTCATTTCACTAACGTATTTTTTAATTCGGAGTCTGCGCAGAAGCCACTTGGCAGTTAGATTTCAAGCTAACAGGTTTGTTTATTGTTTTATTTTCTTTTTTCCCATATATTTATTTTAACCCCCTCTCCCTTCCTCTCTGTTCTTTTCTCAATTTTCCTTACCCACGTTACTAGTTATGTTGACCATATATTATTATTGTTGTTTTCAAAAAACTTTTTTTTTTATTTTTCTATTCTTTTCTTTTGTTAAACTTAGCTTATATTTTGCCTCTTTATCTAATTTTATGGTTACATATTTCATTTGTTACATATATTTTCTTTCTCTCAATTTTATTTTTCTTTCCATAATTTGAATTTTTAAATTATTAATAGACTAATATATTCATATTTCTTTGCATTATATGACTTCATTTTTATTTTATTTCCTTAATTATGTTATTTTACTTACTTATTCATTACCTATATATACATTTTATTTTCCACTTCTTTCATCACTTTATTTTATTAATTCTATTCTATACAGTTATTTACTTTATGTCATTCTGTTTATATTTGCTGTGTTCATTGGTTGTTATCTTGTACTGTTCTTAGCCCTAATGAAGGCTAGAAATTCTGGCCGAAACGTTGGCATGATTAAATAAGTTACTTCAACTTGTGTTTTATTTTGACCGCACCCCAACCATCTTCTCCTCGTATAAGTCATCTACGGTCAACTATCTCTCATGATGATAGACTTTTAAAATATACTAGCTTAAACAAGAGTTAATCATTAATTCCAATTGTTGGAGAGCACAAATAATGATCTGATGAGAGTTATAAAACAATTCAAACTGAAAACAAACGCGTGGATGCAGCACCGAGTGCACCTAACTGAGGCCAAGTTATACAAGCTGGAAAACGTGTAGAGAAACTTTTACATTCATACTCACCTCCCAACGGGTCTTCAGTATTAATATCGATCATTATTTTTGTTCTAGATTTTTTAACAAGTATTTGTTATTGTATTATATTGGCAGTTACGATTATAAAAAATGCAAGCTGAACAGAATTATGTGGATGCTGAACAACCTCCCTTCGATTTAAACCCAGAAACCAACATTCAGCAGGTCCGGCACAAATTACGGCACCAACTTGTTTCAGCCAACAAAAACAACTCATCCGCATGCTTGTGCATGCCAAATTTTATCATGGTTTGCAAACGTAAAGAGGTACCTTTAAGAAAGTCTGTGCCGATTTGGCCAGAAGCAGATACCAATCCTTCCATGATAAACTACCCAACCACCCAAATCCACTTGTTTCTAAACTGCCCTCATTACCTAATAATTATAATAGGCGTCTGAAAAGAAGATGGCCTCGAGATTTTCTCCTCTAGAAATGTTTTTGGAGTACTATCAATTCTCCACATGTTTGTATCATTTCATAATACAACTTACTACAGCAAATTTACTTGATTTGTATATATGTATACAGTTGCAAATAACAATAAATAAATTATTAAAAAAAACTATTAAGAACAAAGACTTTGAAAAAAAAATACCCTTTTAGCATTCCATGAAACCAGTAGTAATACAAGGTGAAAACAATGTCTATTTAGGAAACGTTAGAAGTTCGATATCGATACAATCATAGACGCAGTATACGTTGTTATACAGCACTGGAACCATAGAATGGTCCTTCCATACCTCTCAGTTATGCAGAAGGTCCTGGTATAGGTTTTTAAATAATATTTGAATGAAACATGGTCCGGGTGCGGTAAAAAATAATTCAAATAGTAGATAATTATACTATTTTATTGAGCCAACGTTTCGCCCCACGTTGTAGGACTTCGTCAGGGCTAAAAAAGATACAAACACTGTTACAAAAAAAAGTACTGTTAGTTACATAAAGGAAAAAAGAAAAAACATAAGTGTAAAATAATAGGGGGTATAAAGTGAAAAGTAAGATATGATAAGAAAAATTAATGGTTGTAAATAGTAAATGAAAAGGGTAATAGTAACAGATAGATAAGAGAAGAAATATTAAAGAAAGTACAAATAAAGAGATGAAAAAAGAAAAAAAAATACAAATCAAATGATGAGACAGAATGCATGCCTGTTTTGACGGCAGTCAAACACAGAGTGGCGGTTTGTAT
>NW_027105077.1:84547-86939 GCF_000696795.3 Halyomorpha halys
TAATCGAATTATCCGTTAACAGGGGACTCAGATATCGATAAATAATACATATGAAAATGTTGAGAGCTCACTCGCTTTTCGCGTATCCCGTTCTCCGGTTCAGCGGGAAGCGGGGATTACTCACCTAGAGGTGAGTGGTGAATAAGAAGGCTTGAACGTTGGGTCATTTATAGGAAGGCAGCACTAAACATTATGGAAAGCATACCGAATCATACTTTATGTGAATTTCAATTAATAAAGCAATCAACAAAGCAGCATGAAAAAAAAAATACTTTGAAGACTCTAATAAGCAATAGAGTTCCATTAAAGGCAATTTCATGGATTATTATAGAAAGGTTCGGGAGAGTCCCATGTTTTTTTTACAACAGGAGTCTCGATAGTCCATTTAAACTTTCACCTGATTTTACGGACTTTCATTTAGAAACTGAAATAATCAAAAAGTGGGTTAATCCATGAGATGCATCTGATCTGAGATGGGGGTGTGAGGGAGAAAGTATCTTAATAGAAGTTGCAACTTTAATTAAACGATGCAAGTAACTTCTTACTTCTTGCAGTTTAATAGTTTCAATATTTTCATTTAAATCATGATGAACAAAAACAATTATGATAAGCATAGTTGTTAATAAAAAAAATTTGGAAAACATTGAACAGTTATCAAATTAATGAATCTTAATTATATTTTTTAGAAAGTTCAGGGTGAATAAAAAATAAATATCATACCATTATGTTGTTTATTTACTTTATTTCTAAATATCGATACTGTTGGGGCGAGGGGTGTTTCGTTAGTGAAAAACCGACCTCTTCCTCAGAGTTAAATGTTCCCTGGTTCGATTTAAATTACACGGAGTACCTGAAATAAATATCACACACAAAAAAAAAATCAAATAATATCAAAACAGTAACAAAAAACTATTTATTGTTAACCAACCCCAGTTGGTAGCAGAACTTCATTCTTATCAGCCTTGACGAAGCCATAGAAAGTGAGGTGAAACATTGGTTAACAATAAAAAGTTTTCTTATACTATTTTGATACCTTTATTGACCGCCACCCGGACTATCTTCCTCCAATGTCTCTTTTAAAGTTTAAATTTGTTGTGAAACTGTGCAACTATTTTAATGTTTTAAAATGCTGTATATTTGGTCGAAGAATGGGATTTATAATAAATGCAGTAATTTAAGGCTTTCCAAAACAGAGGAAACGTGGATTAGACCAATCTCAGCCCCTGTTTTCATGAATTTAAATACGTTCATAATTACGTTTTTGGTTCGAGAGGGAATACTTTTCCCTCTGCCCAGTGTACTTGACATGGTGAACTTATAGTTTTGCGACATTAATGAAAAATATTTTTGAAAAAACTGATACCAAGAATTTCTATTTGTAAAATTTGCAAAATTAGATCGAGGAGAGGAAAGGTTAGGAAAGATAGATTAGTCCACTGAATAGGTCTGTACCAACAATCACTTCTGACTATCCAAAACTGCACGGAGCATGCGCAGTACCGAATTTAAGGGGGGAAACACGTACTACGTATGCTCCGTCAGAAGTGGTTGCTTTAACAGACATAGTGAGAAGTTGGAGGGAAAACGTTTGCTACTGCGTATCTCCCACCTCCATTTACTCACAGGCAAATCATCTTGGTTGCACTATACTAGTCAATCAAAATAACCTATACACTCGTTTGCGCATGTGATAATTTTCTATTGTTTTAAAAAAGGTGTAGAGAAACCTTTATACTCGTACTCACCTCCCAACGGGACTTCATGCCTGGCCACCTCCAGTATTAATATCGATTATTATTTTGCTTCCAAATCAAATTGATTCGTCATTAGCAGTTGAAACACGTCATTTTTTAGTCTCAGTGGTTTACTCATTACTAAGTTACTAGTTACTCTAGTTTCTAAGAAACGTTTCATACATCTTCAACATCTTCACCAATAATTTCTTTAAATCTTCATTAATAACTGAGTTACCTATTGCATTTGTTTCTTGATTCATGGACAGTTCCAGAAAAACCTTTAACTTATTATTTTTGATAAAGGTTGAGCGAGTTGAAGTGGCTCTATCCAACCTCCCGAAGGCAATACCTCCTTGGTGTTTTTCTATTCCAAGTTCTTAAAATCAAAAAACCCACCTATAACCTAGATCTCCTCACTCTTCATTCATCCATCCACTCATTAAACACCAGATCCGAATGATTTATATATGCCCTCCTATAGAACCTCCTTCTTTAGTAAATCCTTCGTCATACGTCCAACCTCCCTCTGGAATTCTCTTTCCATCTCCATTCCCCAGTCCTCATCCATTCTTTCCTTTAAACAACACCTATTCCTTCATTTATTGAATAACCAAACCTCCACATCTTTGTAATCAAATAAATAGGCAGGTATTGAT
>NW_027105077.1:86989-88559 GCF_000696795.3 Halyomorpha halys
GGGGAAACACGTACTACGTATGCTCCGTCAGAAGTGGTTTGCTTAACAGACATAGTGAGAGGTTGGAGGGAAAACGTTTGCCATAATAAAGTAATAATTATAAGTAAATTATATAATATTTGAATTTTTTTTTTACAGCACCCGGACCATATTCCATTCATCTATACACACGGTCAATCAATAATCTTTCATTAAATAATATTTATGTTAATACTAAACCAATGTAAATGTTAGTATTATGTCACTATGTCACCTACAGCAAATTTACTTGTATATATTTTATACAGTTGTAAATAACAATAAATAGATTATAAAAAGAAAAGAAAAAGAAAAAAAAAAGAAAGTCTGTAGGATGATAAATTGTTTTACTAAACCGTGTTACGATAAATTTGAGGGAATATACAATTAGACAATCAAAACCACAAAGCTTGATTTTTATCTATTTTAAAACAAAGTATAATTTTTAAGTCACACATTTTCTCAGGAATTTGACATAAGAATTAATTTGTAGTTAATGACTACATGCATGCATGCATAAAATAAACAGTGCTTACTTTTTGTTCAACTCACGCGAATGAATGTTGGAATGCAATATTAAGTCCTGGTATACGGGGACAACATTGAGGTCCTAAGATGTAACCTAGATTACAGGGAAAGACTCGCATAAACTCTATTAAGAGCAGTAGAGGAAATCGGCTTGCAAGTAAAGGAGTGGCTCGTAATAGGGAAATAAAAAATTCTGATAGGAAATGAAATCTGTGTCAGCACCCGGAAAGTTATAATAATAAAGGGGTCCAAATGTATTAAATTTGTACCTTGTTGCCAGGGGTCTTAATCGAATTATCCGTTAACAGGGGACTCAGATATCGATAAATAATACATATGAAAATGTTGAGAGCTCACTCGCTTTTCGCGTATCCCGTTCTCCGGTTCAGCGGGAAGCGGGGATTACTCACCTAGAGGTGAGTGGTGAATAAGAAGGCTTGAACGTTGGGTCATTTATAGGAAGGCAGCACTAAACATTATGGAAAGCATACCGAATCATACGTTATGTGAATTTCAATTAATAAAGCAATCAAGAAAGCAGAATGAAAAAAAATAAAAATACTTTGAGTACTCTAATAAGCAATAGAGTTCCATTAAAGGCAATTTCATGGATTATTATAGAAAGGTTCGGGAGAGTCTCATGTTTTTTTTTACAACAGGAGTCTCGATAGTCCATTTAAACTTTCACCTGATTTTACGGACTTTCATTTAGAAACTGAAATAATCAAAAAGTGGGTTAATCCATGAGATGCATCTGATCTGAGATGGGGGTGTGAGGGAGAAAGTATCTTAATAGAAGTTGCAACTTTAATTAAACGATGCAAGTAACTTCTTACTTCTTACAGTTTAATAGTTTCAATATTTTCATTTAAATCATGATGAACGAAAACAATTATGATAAGCATAGTTGTTAATAAAAAAAATTTGGAAAACATTGAACAGTTATCAAATTAATGAATCTTAATTATATTTTTTAGAAAGTTCAGGGTGAATAAAAAATAAATATCATACCATTATGTTGTTT
>NW_027105077.1:90399-94760 GCF_000696795.3 Halyomorpha halys
CATTAATTTAAATTCATAAACGCCTTAAATTCAGTCGTTCAATGCGTCTCCAGTTAGATCGTGTCCTACCTGGACAAGCTTAGCGTGGTGGTCGAATGTTGTACTGGGGAACATCAAATGAATGGAACAATGAACATTTGGAGTTCGATGAGAACACTTATTGGATACTTAACTATATTATATATATTTGTTTTTTTCCTAATCCGACTAGGCGACCGTTGTGCTATCTTTTTCCAGCTATAACATTGGCTGAGAATCTAACCTGAGACCTTCTTACACCATAAACTTTCTATTGTAGAAGTATTATCATCAAAGAGAGTAAGTGAGGCGGAGTTTAGTTTACTCGCTAATAGTAAACTTAAATTAAACCAGATAACTTTTGAAAAAAAAAAAAAATCTAGAAATTTTTAACTTTAAAACGTTGGGCAAAATAATTTCAGTATCAACAGTAAATGAAACACTAAAGTACCTATACGAACACAGTGTTTTCCCGCGCAATCAGAATAAATCAGACAATGCGGTTTCAGTTAAAAAATTGGCATAATATCCGCAATAGCTAAAAAAAATAATAGAAAAATTATAATTAAAAAGTTGGTTAAAAAAATAATAATTGTGTTGAAAAGTGCTGCGATTATACGTAAAAATCAAGATCGCAAGAGATGCGAGTTTAATCAAATTCATTGTTCATTATCACAGAAGGAATCAATTTATAATGCAAATGGTAATTGTACGATAATTGAATACTTCATGTTTTTTGAAGCTGTTTCTTCGAATATCGCAGCCAGACATTACTGACCAAGGAGCTATAATTAGCGGAATAGGAGCAACTAACCCGTGACCCAGATAGAGCCATATATTGGGAGCCATATCTCCAATTGGACACTGGCTCTTCATAGACAGTTCAATGCCCCTCATTTCGATTTGCTCCTGGTCCGCTTTCACCTGATCCAATATCTAGATCTTATTCTTAAATATTTGATTACTCTCCTTTCTATATGTAATGCAATATTTTACTTTTTGTAGTACAAGATATAGATTTCTGGCTAGAGAATGTCATTTCTTTAAATATATACCTGGGAGCGGCGTGACTCAGTATTACTTAGGCATTGTGCTAATAACTCCAAAGACTCGGGTTCGAATCCTGCTGTGGGAGATAATTATATACTCATTTGCTATAGCCGTGAGTCAACGCTGTGTATTCGGGAAACCTCCAGGGTCTACCCAGCTTCATTAAGTGGGTACCCTTAATTGAGAAAAAATCTGGCGGTCGATTGTAATTCTAACCAAAACACCTCCTAGCACAACAGTTGGTTTAGTAACAGTACGATGGAGTGATCCTCATTTGTGGAAAGTTCGTGAGTTCATTCATGGAACTTATGCAAGTCGCATGTAATGTAGTACAGACATGGTGTACTGAAATGAAGCTTTCAGTAAACCCAACAAAGATAGGGTTGATTCTATTTACCAGGAAGCGGAAATTGGGTATATTTCAAACCCCTATTTTCTTTGGCAATCAATTCCAAATAAGCCAAATGGTCAAATACCTCGGAATTAGTTTTGACGCAAAACTGAACTGGGAATTTCATTTGGCAGACACGTTGTTGTCACTACTAACCCAAAGGTTATGCATTGGATTTATACAGGGATAATAAGACCGAGAATTTACTATGGAAGTATCGTGTGGTAGACAGCCCTGCAAAGAGCTTCCCATGTGCGAATAACCAGTAAGATCCAAAGGAAGGCGTGTATTGGCATAACTGGTGCATTTCGCACACCTACTAAGGTATTGGAAATCCTACTTACCCTATTACCACTCCATTTATTGATTAAAGGGGAAGCGGTATTAGCCTATCTAAGAATGAAAGAAAATAGACAGTGGACAGAGACAGGAGAAGTTACTGGTCACGCGACAATAGCTAAAGTGGTGGAAAGCGAGTTACCAATACCACAATACCTCTCACCACTTCTAGATAAAACATCTGCTTTAGACACCAATATTAGTTACATACACTCCCAAGAGGATTGGATACAGGGTTTAGTGGAAACCCCAGGAGATTACCTGCCCTGTTTCACTGATGGATCGAGAAAGGATTCGACAGGACTAACGGGGGGCGAAGAATTAGGCATAGAACTAAGCTTCCCACTAGGCAAACACTCGACTGTCTTTCGGGCTGAAGTGTTTGCCATCTTGTCAGCAGCTTTATGCCATGAAGTCACTAGCTGTGACTGATAGGACTGGCATCACAGATAATCTGTCTGCCCTTCAAGCCTTGGAAAGTCACCTCTAATTTGGTAAGAAGGTGTAAAATAGTCTTAGAATCATTAGCGTGCTTAAAGAAGCTTCAGCTTGTGTGGGTCCCAGGTCACAAGGGAACCACAGGTAATGAAAAAGCTGATCAGCTTGCTAGAAACGGGGCTGAGCACCCTCCTATAGGACCAGAACCATTTCTAGGCATCTCTAAAAGGCATCAGAGAAAAGTAGTTCTTAACTGGACTTGGAAGAAAGCAAGAAAGGAGTGGAGGGACTGTATAGGGCTGAGACAGGCCAAGATTTTAATAACTAAGCCCTCTCCTTCTAAAACTAAGTGGCTGCTAGGCCTAAACTGAAACAAACTGCGATTATTAATAGAAGTCCTGACAGGTCACTGCAGACTAAAAAGACATCTTAAGATTTGTGTAGTAGTTCATGATGAAACTTGCTGCTTATGCGGACAGGCCCCAGAGACTGCCTTACATTACATAGCAGATTGTGGTAGGTATGCGTCATTAAGATACAGGATTTTAGGCTCTGATAGAATTAAAGGAAATGAGGCTTCCTCTATAGATTGGGTGTCCCTTTTGAATTTTATTAGAAAGTCAAAAAAGTTCAATATAGAGAAATAAGAAATATAAAAGAGCCATTCCATTGGTCTGTCTTGGGGTAGGCAAAAAGGACCAATAGGCCCAGTTGGCGGACTTGTTCCCCCCACCATTACCAGTACCAGTACCAGTACTTCCTTACTAAGTACTGAGACCCTGACCCTTTTATTTTTTCATATTAAGCCAGTAGAGGAAACAATACCAGGTAAAACAATTGTTAATTACATTTTTTTATATAGTTATAAGCATAGATGAATACATAGGTGGTTGGCCTATTAAGTAAAATAAACAAAATGTGTTGTGCACAAAAAGAAAAAAATAAGAGAGAAAATGAAAATAGCAAAACTTTTGCATACAAAAAAAAATGGAAAAAAAAATACTAACTAAATATTAATAAACACAAAAAATAAAATGGGAGCACGGTGACACCGTGGTAAGGCACGATGCTACTCCAAGGCTCCGGGTTCGAATCCTGCTGTGCTGAAAATTCTTTTCTGTTACACTGTAGCCTTGAGGGGTTCTGTCCACCCAGTCTCATAAATTGGGTAAAACTCTGGCGGTCGAGTGTAATTCTGACCAAATCACCTCCTTCCACAACCATTGGTCCAATAAGAGTACTTCGTTACAAAGGGCATACATATTTTAGTTTTTTAAAAAATGAAATGAATTAACATTATTCAAAATAGAATTAACTATCAATAAAATCTGGAAAAATTCCAGGGCAGAAATTAAGAAGCATATATAAAAAAAAAAAAAAAAAGCTATCAATGAATCGCAGATAACCAACACATTTTGTAATTAAGAAAATAGAAGAGACAAATAAAATTACAAAAGAACTAAAAATTTCTCGACGATCCAAATGTAAATTTAAACATTTTGAAATATTTACTGTAGGAAGATGGTCATAGTGGTGATCAAAAAGGAAACAAAAATATCAGAAAAAACAATTTATTTGTGACTGACGTTTCGTCCTCTTTGCAGAGCTTGTATTCCACCTTTTAGACTCAGTCCTGCAAAGTGGCGTGAAACTTGGTTTAAATTTTGTATTTTTTTTTTTGCCACCACACGGACCAGCCTCCTGAAGTCATCACATATAGTCAACCAATATTCTGCCAACTGAAATATAAATCTAATAGCTAATAAATAAGAGATTAAATTAAAATTAAAAAAAAATAGAAATAAATCCCAAACTGTGTCAACGAGACTGATGGTTAAATAATTTCTTTTCCTTAAAAAGATTCATAGAAAATATAAAAACATCATTCACTGTTTTATGATGGTTCCGGCAAACTGAGTAAGTTTGTGTCTCTCAGTGAAATGAAAGCTGCGCAATAAAAATGCTGTGTACTAAACCGTTACTTTCGTTCATTGCATAGGAGTTCCTGGAATCAAATGGAAAGTTAGAAACAATTATCATCGCATTACATACATTTTTTACATGGTTTTTTACATTTACATTTACATTACATTAATACATTAATAACTGCAGTATTTTTGGAGTG
>NW_027105077.1:95065-96230 GCF_000696795.3 Halyomorpha halys
AGTTTGTCCCAAATAAAATCATACATAAAGACCTTAATGTTCCCTATGTAACCGATCTAGCCCGAACCAGATATCACTCCTTCCATTATAAATTCCCTAACCATTCAAACCCCTTAGTTTCTAACCTTGCATCCTTTTTCATTACTGAAAATCCTCCGAGGCGCCCGAAAAGACGATGGCCACGAGACCTGTTTATGTAAAATGCCATTAGAGTGCTACCAATGGGTAGTTTATCTACACGCCTGTAACATTCCATTTTAACTAAGATCAAATTTACTGAATGTATTATATAATATATAGTTGTAAATTTCAATAAATATATTTTTAAAAAAACTTCAGCTGAATATATTTTGTGACCCAAGAGAGTTAAATTTTTGGTTTAATATTAACATAAGTATTATTTAAAAAAAAAAAAAAACTATACCAGGACCTTCTGTATAATTGAGAGGTATGGAAGGACCATTCTATGGTTTCAGTACTCTATAACAACATATACTGTGCCTATGATTATATCGATCATTTTATAATAACTTCTAACGTTTCCTAAATAGACACTGTTTTCACCCTGTATTACTACTGGTTTCATAGAATGCTAAAAGGGTTTGTTTTTTTTCAAAGTCTTTATTCTTAAAAGTTTTTTTTTTTTAAATAATTTATTTATTGTTATTTGCAACTGTATACATATATATACGTCAAGTGAATTTGCTGTAAGTGATATTATGACATGATACAAACATGTGGAGAACTACTCATTGATAGAACTCCAAAAACATTTCTAAAGGAGATCTCGAGGCCATCTTCTTTTCAGACGCCTAGGAGGATTATTAGGTAATGAAGGAGAAGCCAGGTTAGAAACGAGTTGGTTTGGGTGGTTAGGAAGTTTATCATGGAAGGATTGGTATCTTGTTCTGGCCAAATCGGCAACATATGAGACATCGAGGTCCTGATGGATGATTTGATTTGTGACAAAGTAAGAAGCTTTAAGGATTTTGGATTTTAAGGATTGGATTCGGGAGGAATTCGATGGTTTAGTATATTAATCAATAAAAAAGAAGATATTTAGATATGATATATGTGTATTGCATTCGTGAATTATTGAAGTGTTTTCTATCTTTACGGTGATAATGAGAGGTAAATTATTATTTTTAGATTCTCAAAATAATTT
>NW_027105077.1:96280-106931 GCF_000696795.3 Halyomorpha halys
CATAAAGACCTTAATGTTCCCTATGTAACCGATCTAGCCCGAACCAGATATCACTCCTTTCATTATAAATTCCCAAACCACTCAAACCCCTTAGTTCCTAACTTTGCATCCTTTTCCATTCCTGAAAATCCAACGAGGCGCCCGAAAAGACGATGGCCATGAGACCTGCTTATGTAAAATGCCATTAGAGTGCTACCAATGGGTAGTTTCTCTACACGCCTGTAACATTCCATTTCAACTAAGATCAAATTTACTGAATGTATTATATAATATAAAGTTGTAAATTTCAATAAATATACTAAAAAAAACATCAGCTGAATATATTTTGTGACCCAAGAGAGTTAAATTTTTATTTTAATATTAACATAAATATTATTTAAAAAAAAATATATATACCAGGACCTTCTGCATAACTGAGAGGTATGGAAGGACCATTCTATGGTTCCAGTACTTTATAACAACGTATACTGCGTCTGTGATTATATCGATCATTTTAAAATAACTTCTAACGTTTCCTAAATAGACACTGTTTTCACCCTGTATTACTACTGGTTTCATAGAATGCTAAAAGGGTATATTTTTTTTTTAGTAGTATAAGTCTTTGTTCTTAAAAGTTTTTTTTTTAAAATAATTTATTTATTGTTATTTACAACTGTATACACGTCAAATGAATTTGCTGTTAGTGATATTATGACATGATACTAACATGTGGAGAATCTACTCATTGATAGAACTACAAAAACATTTCTAAAAGAGAAGATCTCGAGGCCATCTTCTTTTCATACGCGAAGAAGGAGAAGCCAGGTTAGAAACGACTTGGTTTGGGTGGTTGGGAAGTTTATCATGGGAGGATTGGTATCTGGTTCTGGCCAAATCGGCAACATATGGGACATTGAGGTTCTGATTGATGATTTGGTTTGTGACAAAGTTAAGACCATTATTTTTGTAGGATTTTGGACTATAAGGATTGGATTCGGGAGAAATTCGATGGTTTAGTGGAGCCCCATAGCTCAACTTCGTATTTCCAGATAGGCATTATAACAGTCATGTAGATCAGTCTTTTGTAATTTCTTAAAAGTAAATTACTTAGAGGTACCCAAAAAAAAACTCTTCGTCTCCCTCACAAAGGACAGCACTCCTTTCCTCCGACCCCGCAGGATGACAGGACACCAACGGATATCCCCGTAAGGGGCCTTTCTGCAACAACTTGTGGAGAGTAAGTAAAACCTAAAATGTTCCAAAACATTTTAAAAACCAACATCTCTGATCATTAACTAATATTATAATAGGATTATAATAATCTCTTTGAATAATTTATTACAATATTTTCGCAGATCCTAAAATATATTTTCTTAAGATAAAAAAATACGAATGTCATAGCCCACAAAAATTAAATTTTAACTAGGTAAGAAGCCATTCAGATAAATGATTTTCAGAAATATCTGGAAAAAATAATTCTAACTTAAACTGAACTTAAATTTTTTATTAACGTTTAATAGCCAAAGTATTAGTTACATTTAAACAATATTTACACAAGAAAGATATCAAAAATTTAGCATGGTCCATTCGGATGTCCCACCTTAACTTTATAACAGAGAAACCCCATTTTAATCATATAAAAATGTTAGCTAAGAATACAAGCAAATGTATTATTAAAATCAGTTTACACAACTAATATTCCGTAATTAAACGAGTGAATAAGTGTACCTTATGTAAATATAAAATGTCCGAAAATCTTTTCCATTAATTTCTTTAATAATCATATAAAGATTATACTTACCATGAAACGTTACAATTGAATCATTTGAAATCATCTTAAAAACTTTAGGGAGGGGCTTAATTTTCTCCATGCACTATATACTGTATACATTCAATGAATGATAGCTACATTATGACTAAATGACCTGAAGAGCCTTTAATGACCGTTAACTCTGGACTCGAGAGTCAGTAGATAAATATTTTATGAGTTGTGTCCGCTAGAGAGGATCGAAAAATCATGCTGCGAAATAAAATTTGTATCCATATAATGATTGGAGGGGTTCCTTAATAGAGGGATTTAAATAACATAAATTTGTCCCGTTATTAGGGGTTTCCGCTTTAGAGGGTTTAGTTTAGAAGTTATGAGGTGAAACTTCTCCCAACTTCTAGGAATACTTTAATATTGTAAATCGTTTTTTTTTTATTTATTTATTTTTTAACTGTTTCTTTGTGATTATTTTTTATCTTTATAGGGGAAGATTAGCATTTATTTTTTATAACTTTAGCTTACTTTTTTTTTTTTTTTTTGAATTTTATGGAAATTTTTAAATAATTTACGAAAAAGACCTGATAGCTGAGCACTTTGGGGTCAGAGTATCAGTGCTTGGTTAAGGAGGTTGTGGGTTCGATTCTCACCTGGGCCATTCAATATTTACTTCGTGGTGGCCCCGAGAAATGAATCTTGTCGAATGTAAATTTGATAAACATGAGTGGATACTCACTCATGTTTATCAAATTTACCACTATATCGAGTTATGGTTTACTCCATTTGTAGCGGGGCCTTCCACAAAGGCAAATAAATAAATACTAACACGAATTTCACCCATTCGGGGTTTTAATAAGGTTTTCAAATTTTATAATTTTTCGGAATATCAAATTTTCAAGGGAGTTGAAATCCTCCTTCTTCCTCCCCTCTAACGAGGTCCCTACTCTTAAGTAGAAAAGGATTATTCTTAGTGGTCCTAAACTATCTCCTTCATCCCTGGCGAACTATCTCTTTCCTTCCCTTCGTATCCCCTGGATGACAGAACAGCGTTAGATATCCCACACCCTCTGCCTGGTGCAAAGCGAAGAGGACTCTCTTAGAAAGTGGGAGAAAGACAGTGACCCATTTCAGAACCGTTAGTGTTCCTCCAGTCAGCGCCCGGCGGCCCATCCAGCAGGTCAGTCTCATATTTGTCTTATCGTTTTACGAAAGAAAGTGGGTATTAACACCTTCGTTTGTGTATGGTTGGATTTAATGAGAAACATGAGAACTCAGATTTTTTTGAAGAGTTTTTCAAAAATTGTACGAGTCATCCTAGTACATTATATAGCATTAGATGAGCTGTGGTGTAAGTCTGAAAAAAGTTTTGTATCATATAAAAAAAAAAAATTAGATATAATTAAAGAGCTATATCAAAGACACCACGTATGGATTCTTGAAGTCAGAAAGACCTATGTATGTACATGCATGTCCGGACCCAATTCATACATAGAGATTTTTCTAAAATTCGTTTTATAATTATAACTACCATCTTTGGTAGAGAGAGGAACACTTTTTCGAAAAACTATTATTTCTTAAACTTAAAATTGATATATATTATAAGTTATTATGCAACAATAATACATTTTTCCTTCGTATGTATTTTTTAAATTATTTTCCTACGTCTATCTTAACATTTTTTTCTATTAACCCAATACATTCTTTTTTTATCTAAGAAATATGAAGTAAAATACTATCTAAAAATAAAATGTTAAAACTTTAAATATAGTTATAATATTCATACATGAAAATCTTATATATCTGGTATCTCACTTTAGTAATATTTAATTAGAATTTAAAAATAAAACAATTATTTACAAACCATGATAGGAAATAAATAAATAAAAATAAATATTGAAATAAATAAATATAAAAAATAATATAAATAAAATATAAAAAATAATATAAATAAACGTTACTCCCCTTGAATAATGCCAATCTCCTGCACGCAATGATTTTCATGATAGTCGAGGATTATAGTTATTTGTCAGTAAATCCATGTTTATATATTTAAAATTCTTATGGATGGTAGCTTTACAAGCAAAACCAATTCTGAGACAAATCCCCATTTATGCACATGCCCCCGAACCTCGACCTATCTTAGGTATCCTACTATATAATGGTAATGAGATGCCCTTAGGTGCGTTATTTTTAAAATTTAAATTGATTGAAAAAAGTAATGTTGATTTTCGGATTTTGGAATTACCACAGCTTAAGCAGCAATTAAATTTAAAATAATGCTTATTGTAATCAATAATTAAAAAGTTGAGTTCTCGAATACTGTAATAAAAATTAAAGTAAAGGTTTTATTTTTATTTTTCTGACACCAGCAAAATTGTGCATGATAGACGCAAATTTAGAGTCATCATAAATGAACTGAATTCTGCAAAAAGGAATGCGTCTTCAACTTTGAAGAAATATAAGTTAATTTTATTTATATTATTGTTACTTAAGTATAACTCTTATGTTCAGCAGAAAGATTCCAACCTTGTGCTTACGTTACCGTCTAAGTGACTAGGATAACGCAGAACACTGAAAATATTTTATATCTCAGTATTAGAAAATGTATGAGGGGCCCTTTTCCCTTAAAATTATTATTTTTTTTTTTTTTTTTTTTTTTTTATAGTTTCACAAAATATCGCTGTTTTGCTTTAATAGTGGCACATGTGGCAAAAATAATGTTTCATTTATATTGCAAGATTATTAGATGGCCGCATATGATGTTAGTTGAAATATGGTCAAGGTAATGGTCAAGAAAGGGACAAAAATAACAGAAAAGCTATTTATTAGTAACTGACATTTCGCCTCACTTTGCAGGGCTTCATCAGGGCCAGAAAGGTTTATTTGTTTAGTATTTGACGTATTCCAAAGTTTGTAGACTGTGGCTGCGATATTAACTGTAGGGCTGTCTGTTGGAGATCAACAGTAGATAAAGTAACCCCAATCCACGGTGATATTTTTGGAAAATATCCAATTGGAAATTTAATCAAAAAAATGTTTTGTCAGATGTGCCGCAATTTAAGCAAATCAGCGATATGTTTATTTCTTTGTGTTTTTTAAAAATTAATGTTAAATAAAATAGCATTTAACTCTAAATATTTTTTTCTTAGTACAGTTATGTGGTTTGGTACCATTCTGCAAAATGTGATGCGATTTGGATAAAAACATAAACAAGACTATATACTGTACTGGAATGTACATACTATACAGTTTGTATTTACTATACAGAACAAACATTATGAAAGGTTAAATACTAGATCTAATTTAAATATGGGCCCACCTGGCATTTAACCATAGCGCCAAATTTTAAGAGATAAGTCATATATCTCAAAAAATTAATAAGTACGAAAAAACTAATCAACAAATTTGACGAAAAAATAAGTTTTTTAATGACTGGTAAATATTTGATTTATTAATAAATAACTTTTAAATTCTACAAATGAAAGTATAACAAGAAGACTGTCATAGCCTCATGCTTCTCATCCAGTACTGTTAAGACAGTGTTAAAGGGGATTTCATTTTATAGATTACTACATGCAGATTGCCATAACGCTATAATTGACTTTGTACATGTTAAGGTGCAGTATTATGGACGCGATATAGTGAGATGATTGAAATCAGGAAAAATAAAAAAAAATAAAATCAAGTATTATAAATGACGTCAGGGTAAGTTTCAGAAGGATTTGAAGGTGGATTCGTGCTCCAGAATTCCAGAGTGTCAGTAACGGCTACTAGCAGGATCTCTTCTTCTAATTAACTCTTTTATTTCGATTTAGAAAGCAGGAGGGTGTCTGAAGATACGAAATTTAGGAGGTGTGTGATTAAGGAGATTGAAAGAGTCATACTTAATCAAAATCCTGGATCAAAAGGATTCTAATCTGTCTGATTTCTGTTAGTGATTTCTTGATTTTTTTTTCTAGATCGCGTGATCATAGTGGAAATACTAACGTCATTTCCGTATGTTATACATTTTTGTCCATCCTGTATATACAGGTATACCATGTAAAATAGAAAAAAAACTCCTGGAATCTATATTACAGAGATATGACGACGAAATAAATTCGAAACAATATATAAACAATTGGTATATTAACTCTTACTTACACTCTTGGGGTCACGGATTTAGTTCGAATTTTGTAGGATAGTAGATTCAGTTTCCCTGTTGATGAAGATGTATGGTCATAGAGGCCACTACTCAATATTCTTTTTAGATATTTTCAATTAAAGTTAAATTTAACGAGTATGCAATTCAGTCGTTAAATTCAGTTGTGTAGCTAACCATTACACGTAATGGGTTTAGCGTAGCAGCAAGGGATCGGTGTTGCTCGTTGTTAGGAGCCGTGTTCGAATCCGTGGAGGGTGAATAACTTTTTACACCATTCTACAAAATTTGAACTAAATCCGTGACCCCAAGACTTTGCACTCTCCTTTATTTGGAATACATCCTCATCCAGAAGTCCCAATAGATAATCAAACCAAGCGATTCCTAAAAGTAAATACTTTCTATATTTATATTAAATTTGTTGGATTTCCTTTAGCACCTAAGAAGTTGAATAACAAATTCATAGTTGAACTATGAATGATAAAAGCCGTGCTGGATGGATTTTTCTTTATATAAAACTATAGGCAAAGGAAAAAATTACAGCAATGTGTAGTTCGAAAGATGTTATATTAATCCCATAAGGTTAACATTTAAGGTAGTTGTAATTAAAGTGTTCAATTATTTCAAATTTTATCTTAATAAACCTACCCAGGAAATTTACAAAAATAAGTATTAATTTTATTTTGTAAATAAAAAAATATGAAGAAGGTGATCAGGGTTGCCGTCAAAAAGAACAAAAATAGTTAAAAACTGTTTATTTTCCGACGTTTTTCCCCACTTTCCAGAGCTTCATCAGGGCTAAAAAGCTACAAAAATAACTCACAACATATTGAAATAGTAAGATAGTTAAATATAAAAAGATAAATTAAGGTAGGGTTAATATCATATAAAAATAAGTTAAATAGAAATTATATGCAAATAAAAGAAAGGAAGAAATAAAATAGTATTAATATAAATGAAACAATGATAAGAATAAAAAAAAATACGTAAACTATAATGTTAAAAATGTTTAGTTATACATCATACTTATAGATCCATTTTTAACCATCAACATTATGTCGAATGCCTCTTTAAATTTCTGTATGTACATGATATCTATATGTCTAGTATGTAACAACATTTTTAACCTTATAGTTTACGTAATTATATTTTACTCTTATCATTGTTTATTTTATATTAATACTATCTTATTTCTTCCTTTCTTTTATTTGTATAATTTTTTTTTTCACTTATTTTTACACAATATTAACCCTACCTTAATTTACCGTTTTGTACTTTATTATCTTACTATTTCATCTTTTAATCTTTTTAGCCCTTATGAAGCTCTACAAAGTGGGGCGAAACATCGGAAAATAAATAGTTTTTAACTATTTTTGATCACAGCCCTGACCATCTTCTCTATATTTGAAATTATATAGTCAATTACTTATATATATAGTAAAAAATAAAAAAATTTTAATTTTTGTGAAAATATCATCTATATTAAACGAATGATTTGGTTCGGTCCATACGGTGTTTGGAATCCAAGCTGTTTCATTGAACCTTTTGCCACGTCTATTCTATTCATCTTGAATGGACCACAAGTGCGCTTTTCGGCGAGTCATCAGGAGGAGACTGTTGTACATTGACCCCTTCTTGTACCGGCGTCAAAGAAGCCCTAGAGAATGTGGAACGCGGACACATAAAGGACGAAATGTGAAACTCGTTTTGTTGATGGTAGCCTTACTCCGGAGGGTATTGTTTTCCTCTCGTACGGTGAAAGTTTTTCCGTTGAAGAAGTGACTGTACAAAAGTCAAAACATTGGAGCCTTTCTATCGCTGAAGGCATTTTCATCCCGGAACAATCCTTGTGGCTCCAAACCTTCGACATATGTATACCACTTTTATGATTTCCGTAACATTGAGTCTGGTAAAAGCTCTAATATCAAACAGTATGCCAGTAACGAACACTTCTTAATTGATGTTCAAGGATTAAGGAATTTACGGTGGTCTGTTATGGTTCTGTTGTGATTCTGATAGACTACAGATCAACCAAATAAACCTGTAGGGCAAGGATCACAAAGAAAGATTTATTTATTTTTTATAGTCGTTTTTATTTTATTATTATTGTAATTATAGTTTGCCATAAGGGCTGGTGCCATTATAGAGACATGGTATATATTGAGGTGCAATTAACTTTTGCATAATACAGTCAGGTTATTTGAATTATTTTATTTTTTTTTAATATATTTTCAGACATATTGAAAGATTGTTAATTGAACGAGTGTATGGTATAACAGGACAATGGTCCAGAAACGGTCAAAATAACTCAAATAGTAATTAAATTATTTATTATCATGAGAGATAGTTGACCGTGGATCACTTATACGCAAAGAAGACGGTTGGGGGGTGCGGTCAAAATATAACGCAAATAAGTTAAAGTAAACTTATTTAATCGTGCCAGAATTTCTAGCCTTCATCAGGGCTAAGAACAGAATAAGACAACAACCAATGAATATAGAAAATATAAACAGAATGACATGAAGTAAATAATTGTACAGAATGGAATTAATAAAGTTAAAATGATGAAAGAAATGGAAAATAAAATGTATACATAGGCAATTGAAAAAGTTGGTATAGTAAGTATTTACTTATTTCATTATTTACTTCATTTCATTCTGTTTATATTTTCTGTATTCATTGGTTGTTATCTTGTTCATCCCTGATGAAGGCTAGAAATTCTGGCCGAAACGTTGGCACGATTAAATAAGTTACTTCAACTTATTTCTGTTATATATAAGAAGATGGTCAGGGTTACGGACAAAAGAGAAACAAAAATAGTTCACAACTATTTATTTTCCGACGTTTCGCCCCACTTTGCAGGGCTTCATCAGGACTGTTCAAAGGTAAAGATAGAACAGTAAAACTTTTGACCGCAACCCTGACTATCTTCTAATATATATCAATTTTGACAGTCAACTATATATACATATATATTTGTGTTATATTTTGACCGCACTTCGCAACCATCTTCTCCTCGTATAAATTATTTATTGTGGGCCAAAATATGTTGTTGTTTTTTTAATAACTTTACTATCCATCTTTTATCGTAAATTTATATAATATAAAACAATAAATGTATATATAAGGTTGAGATATCAGAAAAATACAAAATTCAGATCAAAGATATAAATATAAAATATAAAAGATGAAAGATGGATGGTAAAGTTATATAATAAAAACATTAAGTATAAAGTAATAAATTTTAGTATAAAGGAAAATATAAAATAGATATAAAAAAAAATAAAAGATACAGGGGGATAATAGGATAGTTTTTCTTGACCTTTATTTTGTTCTTAAATCCCTTATATTTCCTCCTGTGGTGTGCACTGTATTTTTATATTTTCCTTTTATTTATTTTTTTGAAAGACTGGCCGTTATTAAAATGCAACCGAATCCAGGAAATACGTGTATACATAAGAGAAAGTAGTGGATGGTAAATGACACTGGATAATTCTAACATTATCCAGTGTCCCTACTTTCCTCCAACGGGACTAGAGCATTTCGAAATATAGGGATGTCGAGGAAAATACATTTGCTTATGTGCCAGTAAAAAAGTAGCGAATGGATTTCAATTAAATTGAGTGGATCATTTTCGCACTAGCCCCTCTACTTTCCTCGAACTTCAGGCGAAGTCTGGCGAAGCATTTTCGGAATTTTGATTTATCAAAAGAAGTGATATTAACACGTTGACTGCCGGGGCCGAAACATATACATAATGTATTCTATTTGTATAAAATAGATTTTTGTTTGAATTATTTTTTATTATATATTTCTTTAGTATAATACGTAGTATATAATTGCAAAGTATGTTTCTATTTTTCATAAATAAAATTATAATTCTTAGTATATATAGCTTTCAATTTTTATTTTTTTTGTTTTGTTATGGATGTGAGACGTGGCCTCTTACCCTAAGGGATGAACAGCGTCTTAAGGTTTTCGAAAATAAAGTATTACGCAAAATATTCGAACCGAAAAAGGATAAATTAATGGGACCTACACCTGGTAAATATAATTCAAGTTATAGCATTGCGGCGTATAAGATGGGCGTGTAAGGTTGTAGGGCTTAGTGACGATCGGATCCCTAAAATGGTAATGAACACTGAACCAACGGGTAAACGTCCGAGGGGTAGACCGAAACGTAGATGGAATGATTGCGTTAAAACTGATTTAGAGGAATTGGTTATGGAGGATCATCACTGGAAGGATATATGCAGAGAGCGTTTGGTGGTATCGGCATCGAACCTTCGGGTTCGTTAGGCCTTCATTATTATTATTGTTATTTACTTTGTTCGTTTATGTTTACATCAATTAAGTATTCGTATTTTTTTAGCCCTGCAACTTAGGATGAAATGTTGGCTCAATATATATAGTTTAATCACAATTTGGGTTTTTCTTTGACCGCACCCGGACTATCTTTCTTTTATTAAAAAAATAATTCATTTCAATTTAAAAATTAATTCACATTTTTATGAGTTTACAATATTTATTCAAAACCGAACTTTCCCAAGAGACGTATGCGGTATGGATGGCGGGCAAGAAGAGTTAATCAGGCATTTTTCCTTGTCTTGAAGTATACGGCGTTACAAAAAGGATGAATTTCTCTTAATTTACTTACATCAGATTTTTAATAATTTTTTTTCTTGAACAAAAAGTTAAATTTTTTTTTTTTTAATAATTTATTTATTGATATTTACAACTGTATACACATATATACAACAAGTAAA
>NW_027105077.1:107269-122112 GCF_000696795.3 Halyomorpha halys
ATTTAGACCGTTTGTCTAGTAAATGTCGCAATAGTCGGAATCTATGAGCAGTTTCTTGTAAGTTAAAATGAATACATAAATGTAAAAAAACGAAATTCTAAAACCTAAAAGAAATGGATTATTCCGATTCTGATGAAAAACTTTTTTTCATCTCTCGCAATGATTACTTTACTTTCGGTAGCGAGGAAGCGAAATAACTGAATAAAGTTTTTTTTTCTTCTTTTTTATTAAATTTAAATAGATTATTTTAACTTCCTTCTTATAAACAACATACTAAAGCGAAAGTATCACTTTCGTAAAAGAATTCAGCGAGTGAGCAAATAATCGATAATGAACAATGAAACTATTATATCGAAATCGATAATATCGAAAGGGATCAAGAGACTCGCAATAAACGGGTTAAACATTAGCGATGCGACCTTTCATTGGGAATTTCGTTGTCTCCTTCCCAGAAGAAAGACAATGGCGCCCGATCTGCTTTGAGAATCTATGGCCAATGGGATCTTACTTTCATTTTAGTACAAGAGCCCAAGAGGAGAAAAAAAGGCAGCTATTTCACCAAAAATGTTTATTACTTAATTGAAAACTAGGTATAATTACTAGTCAAAATTGATGACAATTGATTCAAAACGTTAAAAATAATTAATTTTTTATTCATAGCTCTATATCTTTACAACTACCAACAACAATAGGAAATCTAAGAGAGTATCATTTAAAGTAGAGTAAATTTGCTAAAATGTAAGCCCTAATAGAGCAATTTATGTTCAATAGTTTTCGAGATATAGCTTTTTAAAAAGCAACATTTCATAAAAATGTTGAATGGAACGAACTGAAAGATCAGTAGTTAGGGAATTTATTTTGAAAAATCAATATCTCAAAAACCATTGGACATACAAATGTCTATTAGCACTCAAGTTAAAGCTAGTTTAATGAGCTATAAAGGAGTCTAAAAATTTATTTTCGTAATAGTAGTTGTTTTCATGAAATTTGCTAAAATAAATTGATTTATAGTTGTTTGGACAAATTTTCATTTGCCAAATTTATATTCATATGGGAATATCACAAAAACTACTACCCCTACGAAGATAAGTGTCATAAACTACTTTATAGTAAGTTAAATTTCCTTTATTTTGAGTGTTGGCAGACATATGTGCGTCTTATGGACCTAGAGATATATTTTTTCAAAAATCCGACATTTTATACGAACAACTAGAAATTAACATTTTGTCAAATATCATAAAAACTATTACTCCTGCAAAGATAGAAGTTATAAAACATTTTATAGTAAATTTAACTAGCTTTAATTTGAGTACTGGCCGAGATCTGTACGTCGTATGGTTTCTGAAATAAAGTTTTTCATAAAACGACCCTATTGTCCAAACATCAATAAATCAAATTGTTTTAGCAAATATTATGAAAACTGCAATTCCTACGAAGGTGAAGGTAATAAACTACTTCATAGTACAATTATTTAACTTTAATTTTTGTACCTCGAATATTTATTGAGATATGAATTTCTCAAAATAGATTCACTACTGATATTTCAATACATTTTTATGTAATGTTGCTTTTTAAAAAACTATATCTCGAGAACTATTGGACATAAATAGCTCTATTTGGGCTCATATTTCAGAAAATTTCCCCTTCTTTAAATAGTGTTCTTTTAGAGTTTCTACTGTTGATGGTAGTTTTTAAGATATAGAGCTCCGAATGAAAAATTAATGCTTTTTTAAGGTTTGGAAACAGCCACCATTTTTTATTCTTCCTACCTATACTTGGCAGAATCATCAATTTTGACTAGTAATTATACATAGTTTTCATTAAAATAATAAAAAATTGGGGTGAGATAACTGCCTTTTTTTCTTCCCGGCTCTTGTAATATTTGAACATGGAATAAAGGCTGAGGACATTCTTCAATCAAGGAACGATTCATAAAAAAATCGATTTATTCAAGTTTATTTTTATTCATTGAGATAACATTTAAGGATTTCTGTAAACAATAATTTCCAATGAACCTGGCAGTGTATTCAAAACTCTTTTTACAAGACACCAATCGTATTCAATTTAACTATGGCGTTAAAAGATCGCTAAATTCGTATGTGAATTTGTTTCTCGGTAATAGATAATGGATTCTGGATTCCGGCCGGCGTTTGTGATTGAAGTCACGTATCCTACCACGCACATGGCGATATCATTGACGCAAATTCAACTTAGCTGTATCTAGTTATTTAGAGTCCTTGTGAATTAAATCACCTTTGATTGAAAACTAGTAATTTGAATCAAAAATGACATTATATTAAAAAGTAAACCCACAGAGCAAAATATGGTGATGTGCACGCATCAAAACAATCACTTACTCACTTAATTTGAGTTAAAATCTTTTCTCATTAGATCACAAATATTTCTATATTCATTATTCTTCAACCACCTATACTTTACTGTACGAAATTTCCAATTGAGCCTTTCAGATTGACTAACTCCTATTTCAATTGTTGTGAGGAAAATATTATTAACTATTGCTTAAATAAAACAAAATATATCCATTAAGTTTCAAAGACTCTTTATATATATAATATTATATATAAATTTACAGTCAGCTGTTAATGTAATATCTGCCGATTTATGTCTACATAAGCGGATGGAGTCCGCCAATAAAGTTAGTTGTAAACAGACCATCTAGTTTGTTATATCAAATACCACCTTTTTTTTTTTTTTTTTTTTTTATCATTTTGATCTGGACAAACTGGTGCCGAAACCCAGGGACTTTTTTTTCTATCATTTCGATCTGGACAAACTGGTGCCGAAATCTGGGGACTTTAAATACCAGAACAGTTTTTAGTCTTAAGAAATATTGTTTTTCTTTCTCCTCTCTGAATTATAGCCGGTAACGGAATAGTGAGAGCGGCAGTTTTAAACATGGAGGGTCTGAAACTAAACAACCCACCTCCAGCTGCAGCCAACCCACCTCTTGCAGCACTCAATCAACCTGTAGCTGCAAGGAACCCACCTTTAGCAGAGATTCAACCACCACCGAGAGTTTCTTTAGCGAAGCTTATGCCACGACGCTAGAATGGATCCAAGTCCGCACGGCAAGTGCTCAGGACTTAAGAAAGGCCGTTTCCGATCTTGAAAGGTTTACTGGGGAGACAGAGGAACAAAGATATTTCCTAAAGCGTGTGATTGACTGATAGATCGAATAGAAGCGTAGTCGAATATCATGAAAACTACTACTCCTACGAAATAAACTACTAAATAGTGCATTAAATTAGCTTTAATTTGAGTGTTAATAGACATTTTTACGTCAAATGGTTTTTGAGATATAGATTTCTGAAAATATATTGTATATTAGAGTGTAAATGTGACTAGAGGCTATATTATGTTATCATTATGTTATTTTATTTATTTATTTTTCATACAGATAGTTTGATTATGTTCATTTTGTTTATTCTTCTGTTTGTATATATTTTAAGAGAGTTTTTTTATTTTTTATTTTATTTATTTATTTTTCATACAGATAGTTTGATTATGTTCATTTTGTTTATTCTTCTGTTTGTATATATTTTAAGAGAGTTTTTTTATTTTTTATTTTATTTATTTATTTTATTTTATTTTAGTGTGTATGAGATAATTCATTACTATTACCTATTGCCCACAACTGTGTGGCAGATTGTAATATCTATCAATAAATAAACAGTAGTACAGATTTCTCAAAATAAATTATTTATTTTTTATGAAATGTTGCTTTTTAATAAGCTTATATCGCAGGAACTATTGAACATAAATTGCTTTATGAGGGGTCATATTTTAGCAAATTTACTTTTCTTTAAATGATGTTCTCTTAGATTTTCTCATTTTGTTGGCAGTTTTAAAAATACAGAGCTGCGAATGAAAAATTAATTTTTTTTTTTTTGAAGTGTCGATACAGCCACCATTTTTTATTCCCCCTACCTATACTTGGCAGAATCATCAATTTTGACTAGTAATTATACATAACTTTCATTAAAGTGATAAAAAATTAGGGTGAAATGCCATTTTTTACTCCGGCTCTTGTGCTGCTGTTTTAGCTTTCTGGGTTCACAACAGTGGCTTGTGCTTTTATACTTCAAGAAAAGTACCTTCTGTAAATATTTAATTTTTCTTTTTAATGTTTGTTACTTTTCAAATATTAAATAAATTGATGATTTGAACTAGCGTGTTCGCTATAACTCGAGGAAGGACTACATCTTAACGTGTTCGGGCTCCCACTTGATTAATTCCTACAGTTACTCGCTAATTTTGATAAAAACTAGGTCAGACGTGCAACTATTTCTATATTATATTGCCTGCGGATTAGCTTCAACAGGTGATTATAAATATAAACATTTTAATTTGAATAATATTGACCGGATATGGCTGGAAGAGGGACAAGACAGAGCTATGTCAGCTGCTAGAGTTGAACTAACGGTGAAGGTCTTCGACCTTCGTGCTCTTCACTTCCTCGCCTACCGTTACATTCAGTCATCTTTTTATCTTTCCAGGAGTAATAAAATATCGTATTAAAATCAATAATATAAACATATATTATAATGAATAAATAAATATTAGGTATTTTAAATCAGACTTTTGTACAAGTACAAGTACAGTCTGATGTATGACAAGCAAAATCCACCGGGAATACAGTTAGGATTAAAACATTCTATTTGCATTTATTATTAGTATTAGTATAATTATTCTATTAGTATTTAAACATTCTATTAGCATTTATTATTATTAGATATCTTCCTACCGTCCAATTTCACTCCTGCCCATTATGGGCAAAATCCTAGAAAAACTCTTATTAAAACACCTCTATCCAATCCTTGACTCATATCATGTTATTCCTGACAACCAGTTTGGATTTAGAACATTTTATTCTACCATACAACAGAATCATCGAATGGTTGATGTCATATCTTCCACATTGAAGCGCGGTATGTACTGCACGGGAGTCTTCCTCGATGTTGAACAAGCTTTTCATCGAGTCTGGCATCCAGGTCTGCTCTATAAACTTCGTCAATTCCTACCCCCCACATATTTCCTTATAATCCGCTCCTACTTCAATGATAGAACCTTTAAAGTAAACCATAACCTAGCCTTCGGTCCCATTGTTTATACGGTTTATACAACTGACATCCCAACCCACCCTAACACAGTCCTAACAACATACGCTGATGACACATGTATACTTTCTGTAAACAACGACCCAACTATTGCATCACAAACACTACAGGCACACATAACATCTATTGAAGAATGATGTAAAAACTGGAGAATCAAAACAAATCCTGACAAATCTCACCAGATCACCTTTACTCTCCGTCGTAAACCTCTGCCCTCCTGTCCTACAGTATCCTATCTAAATACTCCACTAACGCCTGTTGAACAGATTCGATACTTAGGACTCCACCTTGAAAAGAGACTTACTTGGAATCCACACACAACACTGAAACGACAAGAAACTGCTCGTAGATTCCGATTGCTACAACAATTACTTGACAAACGCTCTAAACTTCCCATTCACTACAAAAAATTAGTATACACTAGGATAATCAGAGCAATTGGAAATTGAGCTCTGGGGCTTACCAAACCATCAAATTCTTCCCGCATCCAATCGTTCAAGTTCAAAATCCTACGTAAAATCCTTGATGCTCCTTATTACGTCACAAATAAACTCATTCACAAAGATCTAAACATCCCATCCGTTGCAGATTTGACCCAAAACAGATATGCGTCTTTTCATTCCAAAATCCTTAACCATCCTAACCCATTAATTCTTAATCTTTCATCCTTAACAATCACTGATTATCCTCCGAGGCGTCTGAAAAGAAGATGGCCACGGGACCTTCTAATTTCAATTAATGTTTGAAGTACCACCAATGGGTGGTTCCTTCCCAAGATTTTCAAATATATATAAAACATACAACATATTTACCTATTGTATTATTTTGTACAGTTGTAAATTACATTAAATAAAAAAAAAATTATTAGTAGTAGTATTAGTATAATTATTCTATTAGTATTTAAACATTATATTTGCATTTATTATTATTATTAGTAGTAGTAGTATTAGTATAATTATTCTATTAGTATTTAAACATTCTATTAGCATTTGTTATTAGTAGTAGTATTAGTATTCTATTAGTATTGAAACATTCTATTAGCATTTATTATTATTAGTATTATTATAATTATTCTATTAGTATTTAAAAATTCTAGATAAAACGTGAAACACGGATTTCTTTTAATATTATACATTCAATACACATTACAAATGAAAAAAGTCTATGTGGGTCTGTCTTTAAGGGATTAATCTTCTGGTGACTCCAGACACATTATAGTATAAGAGCGGGGAAGAAAAAAAGGCAGTTATTTCACCCCAATTTTTGTTTACTTTAATGAAAATTATTACTACTACAAAATTGATGTGTCTGTCAAATATAGTTTGGGGGAATAAAAAATAGTGGCTGATTCTAAATGTTAAAACACATTAATTTTTCATTCGGAGCTCTATAACTGAAAAACTACCAACAACCCTAGAAAACCTAAGGCAGGAATCAAAAATATATATTATATGTAGTTTTCATTAAAGTAATCAAAAATTGGGGTGAAATAACTGCCTTTTTTCTCCTCTTGGGCTCTTGTACTATTATATGAGGAAGAGGGGGAGGTTTCAATTTTTTTTTATATATTGTGTTATACTCAATAAATATTTAATTTTAAAAATATTTAAACAATAAAAATTTTAATTAATTAAACATCAACAAATAAGGTATATAAAAATGTATTTTAAGCTAAAGTGCACTTTATTACATATATATGAGTTCTTAAAATTTTAATACCATAATTTTAGTTAAAGGATTTCAAACTTTTAGAACATTTCTTTTTTTTTTAGGATGGCATTCAAAAAAATTATTTTACTTTCCTGCCTCGTGAGTTTCATCGAAGCGCAAGTACCTTTTTTAGGAGCATGTCCAGAGCTAAAGACAATGACAGATTTTGATCCACAAAGGGTAAGATCATTTTAATAGTATGTTGCATGTCATCCGTGATGTCCCATAATTCCTAATATCAAGTATTGCCCAATTTTTAATAATGCAAAATAAATAACATCATTCAATTTATATTAAGCTTTTTTTTTAAATTTCTTTATGTGCTTTATGTCCTACACTGTGACCAAGAAATAGAGTATATTTTATTTAATGTAGAAATTTATAGAAAAACCAACACCCTTAAAACTTCATACATCTTTAATACAGTCTTAAATTAAATTAAAACCTTTTAAAGATTTTATAAATCATTTCACTTAATTACAAACTTTTAAAAATATATTTTGTACTACATCAACTATTTTTTTTTTAAATAACCTAATTACAGATGAATAAATTATGATGATTATATATTATAAAAAAGTGTTGTCATAATTTTAGCAATGTAATAGCATTATATTTTAATGATCATGATCATGATAATATAAGTGTTATTAATTATAATAATACAAAATGTTTTTTTAAAAAAAGGTTTTAATTTAACAAAATGATTTATACAGTTTTTCTAAAGAATTTTGATAGTCTTTAAAATAAGATTTTAGGGATTGAATTTGAAAATTAACAATATCAGGTCGAAAACATTATCTGATCCATAGTAAAAAGTGCATGAATTGTTAAGGGCATTTGTTTTCCCATAAATTGGTATATTGAAGAATATTTAATCATAAATTTTGTTTTATAAGTACACCATTATCACAGAATAGAAAAAAACAATATCCATAAACACGAATATTTAATCAAAATCATAGAATATGTTTTTAGATTAACTCTTGTATTTTTCAATATCCACAAAACAATTTTTTAAAGAGCAATAAAAGACATTATAATTTTTTTGTTTCCTTTACTTTATTATTTCCAATTTATTTGTATAAAGAAAATTTTAAAATAATTTTTTTATTTGAACTGATCAAAGGACCAACAGAATAAAACAAAATATAAACCTTGAAAAATCAATTGCACTATGATCTCCAAAAGCAAACCTATATTAAAATTGTGATGTAGTGGGAAAAAAAAATTAGTATAGTAAAAAATTTAGAAGATAACAAATATGTAATATTAGAATAATAAGAGTATGTACAAAAATATGACACACATTGAAAATTAGAGAAAAACAAATACATTAAAAATGAAAATAGTGCTCTATTTAAAATATGAAAATTTATTATTATTATTTATTTCATTGTTATTATTTTCAACATTCAAATAATGAATAAGAATTATTTATATAATGAAAAATAATTAATAACGAAAATAATAGGTAAAAATGAATGTGCATTATTTACTTAGAGACCTGTTTTTATTTTTAATAAAGTTTTTTTTTAAATTTTTTATTATTTTCAACATTTGTTATCTTTTCTTTATATAAATTATTATTATTCCAATATTATATATTACTTTCACATTATTAGTATTATTTATTTCACCATTTTTCATTTTCAGGCGCTTACCTATTATAGCCTAGCGCTTAACTATCATACAGTCTCCTCTTTCCGTTTCAAGCTAATATTTCAAAAGTGATATAGGACCATTGCTCCCCGGAGCTTTTAGTCGGGCGGGTCTGGCAGGAAAGGATTCCTTTTTTTTAGTCATGATCTCTTGAGAGTTGTGACATGTCGTACATCGACCAACCTACTTGCTATAATTGTCTTTTTTCTTCTAAATTTTTTTTTCTGCTACATTATAGTTTTAATATCTTTTTTTTTAGCCCTAATAAAGGTCAGGAGTTTTGACAGAAATGTAGGTACAGATAAAATAAAATGTTTCACTTATTTGTGTTCACTACTACTCCATTTACCGCACACCTGACCATCTTCTCATAGTAAATATTATATATTATAAATAGATAAACTGATTGAAAAGTGTTAGTTGTGTCACCAGCGGAACAGTCCCTTCACATTTCAATAATTCCATAGCATTTGCTATAGGCTGCACTAGACTATACTACCTTAACTGGACTTATATAAACACCTTATAATGCTGCTAGGCAATAAAAGGGAAAAGACACAGTAAAGTATACTTAATACATTTCTAGTATTATGTTTGTATAAAATAATGCAGTTATTACTCTTGAATGAAGTGTACAGAAAAAAAAAATAGTTGTGTCAAATATCATTAAAATGGAATAATGAAAATATATTATTGGAAAATTTTACTTTTTAAAGATTTAGTCTAAATCTTCTGGTAAAATAAAATAAATTTGGTTAATCTTTTAAATAAATTTATTGGCGATTTTATTTATTAATAAAACTTTTCTAAAATATAAAAAATTCAATAAATTTTTCATCTGTTTATATGGGAAGGGCAGCAAATATAGTAAATATTTGTATATAGTATAGTATAGTATAATATAGTAAATATATAAAGCAGAAAATAGTCGAATAGGTTGGGTTTTATACGATGAAATCAACATGGTTCTTCTTCTAAAAAATATCTTTTTCAGAGTAGATTAAAGGGAATATCTAGGGAAGGTATTCAAAATAGTAGGGGTAAAACTACAGTTAAATAGCTAATTAAATAGTAATTGGTAAATAGAAATATTGTAGACTGCTTAGCCTATTTCGGCCATCTACTTACTTATATAAGTTAAAACATTTCACCAATTAATAAAAACTGACAGAATGTAAATTTATATTATTTTGTCATGTTGTGTAGTATTATTAGTTCTAGTAATATTTAATAATTTATTCAATATTCTGAATTTTATAAATCTAATTTTTGTTAATTCAGTACATGGGAAAATGGTATGAAGCCGAAAGATACTTCTCTGTTTTCGAATTTGGTGGAAAATGCGTCCAGTCGAATTATACAGATGGGATAGACAATAGTAACATTATCAATATTATCAGCAAACAGACAAGTTCATTGTGAGTAAACATTTTTAAAGTAGATATATTTTTAATTTTAATTTTTTGCTAATTATTTTCTTATTATTTTTTTTTTATTTAAGAATTTTCCACTAAAGCTGTGGGTTTTCTTAATCTAAATTTTTTATGACGTGCCTCCAGATCACTCTGGATACGGTCATTCCTCTCTTAGGCTGTGTCCCATGAAGGATTTTTCCATTACATTGTCCAAAGTTTTCCTTGTTCTACCTTGTCAGTGATGGGCAAAAAATAGCTGTAGTTGAAACTGCTAAAATTGCCATGGATACGACCCTTATTCATGAATGAACCATTGATAAATAAATGTTGTATCCATGACGATTTTAGCTACTAGTTTCAACTATATCTAATTTTTGCCCTATCTCTGTACCTCGTCTTCTTCTAACATTTATTTTCCATGAATATAGCTCTTGTTTTTATTTAATAATTTCTAAATCTGTACAATTGCACAACACAGCATAATTTCTTAAATAGTTTATAATCCTGAAGTTACATTTTTGTCATGACGTTATTTCAGTTTAGATTTGTTATGTCTTATGATAGATAGATCGGGATGCTGTGTGTGCTTTCTATAATAATTGTTTTTATTTCTAAAAATAACTTATCTTGATTTGCACCATTAATTTTTTTCATAGTTTCTTACATTCATGTATATGTACATAATGAACTGTATAAATTTTTAAGTAGTGAGTATAAAATTTTAAATATTTTCTTACTATGTTGTGTTCAGAGAAAGATTGAGAAAAAAAATTTGATATAAATAAAACAGAATATTTTCTATTTTTTAGGACAGGTGCTCGTTCTACAGTTAACGGCGCAGTAAAGAAAAACAGTAGTGGAAATTCAGCTCAGATGCACATGACATTTCCATACCTTCCAGGTGATTATTAATTAATATGATTCATTTTAATTTTTTTGACAAAACATAATGTTTATTTTTTCATCGTTTATTTAAAGCTAAATAAAAAGATAAACAGAGTTGGATAATGAAAGTAGGTCATCTATGATAAGAAAAGAAACTGTTGTTTAATGGCAGGGACATATTCAACCAACTAGCATGTAAATATCTATATTATTCTACAAATTTTATAAAAATATAATTGAAATTTAATTGTATTGTATTACATTTACTTTTATATTAAATAATTTTCAACTTTGTTAAATTTAGTCGTGCTTGTTTTGTACAAATATATCCAATAAAAAATAAAAGTGACTGGTGATCTTAAGGTATATATGGCTTTTGATATTACATTAGGTTTACTTCATCATTTATTGTTATACTAAGTATTGAGTAGTAAGTAACCTGAGTTAACCATCCCATTTTTTTTTTGTAATAAAAATAATACATTTTTAAAACCTGTCCCTTGATAATATAAATATAATGATTCACTTTCAAAACTAGTTTAAAGCAGTTTGACAAAAATTTGTAAAATTGTGCCTAAAGGTTTTTTTTTTCAAAATTACATGTGGGTAGATTCACCATATATTATAGTGATTTTTTTTTTCTTTCTAAGTAAATTTTATTTATTTAAAAATTTATTTTATTTTTTAACTAGGATATCATTGGAAGATTCCAAAACATAATTATTTATTTCTTTGATTAATAACATAAGATGTGCTGTCTCTGATATGTATTTATATATTATTATCATTTTCTGTTCAAATGATGTATGAATCGGTGAAAGTTTCACTGTTTAGTTACTAGAATTGAAAAGATTTTGCTTTGTATTTCTTGAGGAATATCCTAATATTTTCTTATATATATATATATAACTTATTATATTAAACTTTTTAATGAAGTAACAAATAATGCTCTCTGAAGCCTGCAACTGTAGTTTGTTTATACCACAACAATATTTATCCATTCTCATTTCTAAAAAACCTTGAGTTTGTTTTTCAAATTAATTTTTCTTAGAATCTAGATTTGAAGATCAATTGCTGCTCCAAGCTACAGTTGTAATCCACACTATTACAAGCCATATAAAATATAATTAAAACAAGAATCTCATATTCTTAATTAGAATTTTTTGAACAAATAAAAATAAATTTTATTGTTTTTATTTTTTTCAGTTGATGCCCCATATTGGGTTTTAGAAACTGATTATGATACTTACTCTGTGGTCTGGTCGTGTACAAATTTTGGTTTGTTCAGTGCAAGTAAGTAATAGTTCTTTATACTATAAGTTATGTTTATAGGGTCTAAATTGAGGTTTAATCAGCCTGTGGTAGTGATAAATAAGAAGCCAATTGAAAGAGAAGTAACAGACTAGTTTAAAAACTATAAGGTTGTAAGGAATAAATTATACAAAGCCAAAGTTGGCAAAATTTTAAAATACACTACTTTATATTTTCAAATATTGCTAACTTGGGATTTTTTTTGATTTTTTTTTTATATATGTTATTCTAGTTACAATGCCAAAAATTAGGTGATTTAATATGTGATGTAATATAATAAATTTTCCATTTACTTATATTAAAATTAGAAATTAGCTTCTATCTTCCATTTGCTACCATAATTCAGACACAATCGTCACAGAAATTTTCAGATTTACCATTTTAGTACTATAGTGGTATTAAAATATATTACACTTATTATAATATTTTTTTATTCCAGGAAATGCATGGATATTGACAAGAGATAAAAATCCACCGCTTAAAGTAATGGAAAAAGCATATAGTGTCGTAGATAGGAACTTGATCAGTCGTGCTTTCTTCATCAGAACTGATCAAAATTGTCCAGAAGAATTTTAAATGAATTTACTCAAAATTATTTTATTTTTATATCTAATTTTTGGCCTAAGTGTAGATTTGTTTTTCTTCTAATTAAATCAGGGACCTAAATTTATATCATTAATTTTTAAAATTGTATATTTTAGAGTGTGTAAATAATTTAGAAATTATAAGAAAAAAAAATAAATCCAGCTACACCACTGCCATTATTTAAGATTGCGATGTTTATGATTCATCGATTTATAGTTATATAACTATTATTATTATGATTCTTTTTTTCTAAGACTTGTTAATTGTAAGTACTCTCTAAGCTAGTAACTATAAAATAATATAAGGATATTATAGTAAGTTTAATGTTTTTTGTTTTTAATTTTGACTATTTTATTAAAAAATTATGAAAAGATAAATTTTTAATGTAAACTTAGCTTAATGATATTCACAAAAGTTTAATTCTATAATATTTATTTTTATTTCATTGTAAGGTAATTACTTAATTAAAAGTAGGTTATGTATTATATATTAGATATAATTTTGAGATTATAATTTAAATTATGAACATTTATATAAATTATAATTTTACAAGGCAGGAACTGATGTGCTACCTGCGGAACTGAATACTTTATGTGATAAATTCTTAGGATTCGACAAACTTCTTTTTTATAATAAAGAATATGTTTTAGTAAATTTTGTTAACTATTGCAAATAAAAATATATTTATTGAACAATTTAAATGTTTATTTCCAAATGATAATAATTTATAAACAATAAATCAGATTGAGGGATGAGGATTATATTTGATTCCCATCACTGATATTTAAAATTCATTTTGGTATTTCAATATAAGTTTTTATTATTTATGGAGTAAAAGGATAAAAATACATACCAGCATATAAATTGTGATTCATCTGAGAGTTACAAGATGTACAGTACTTGGAATATGTGAAAACATGTCTATGAAGTACAAGAAGTTTGACATTCAAGTCTTTGTTTGTTCAATCTTCAAAGGAAAAGGATCAAGCCAAAAGTATTAATTTTCTAAAGGAAGTTTTAGAAAGGTTTATTAAAAATAAAAGAAACACATACTTTGCATTTTTAGATTAATTTCAAGATAACACAAAAACTTCACTTTTTATTAGCAGTTAGAGTTTAGTGCAATAAGATTTTCAAAAAAAAGTTTAATTTAGTAATGATAAAGACCATAATTAAGGAGGAAACAAAAACAAAAGACAAGGAAAGGGTGGAAGGAAAAATATATAAGAGTTTAATGCAAAACCCAAACCCAGCTGACCTACCAAGAAGAGATGTGATGGCGTGCTTGCAGAAACATTTCCACAGGGATAGTTCAGGCTCGGGATCCTACATATTCACTGTGCGATCAAGGGAGAATGGATTTCGACCACCTTGGCACAAGTCTTTCTCTAACTGAATTGAGAAACAAAACATTTGCCAGTGAGCATTTGAAAAAATCGAATTTATATTCTGAATCTTGAAAAAATCGAAGCAAGACATCGAATCGTCGAACGACTTCCGCATAAGAAAAAAAATTATATTACGTGCACGTTTTGGATTGAATAAAGATTTTTATAGAGATTTAAATAATAGGGAAAAATCTTATTTTTCTACTTGAACCTGGGAAAGTTGGGCGCACTCCCGGAATTCCCATTTTTTTGGCTTCACTTTAGCTTATGTCATTCCACTGTCAATGATGGTCCATGATCTGATTGTTCTATACGGATTAATTCGTGAGATGCCAAGGCCAGCCCCGAACAATATCCCAACCAACATTGATGAAAAACATTGCTAAAATCCTGGCTATAGTTCAGTCAACTTAAAATCATTTAAGTTGAATGAAATGTGGTCCGGGTGCAGTAAAAAAAAACTCAAATAGTAGAAAATTATACTATTTTATTGAGCCACCCGGACCATATTTCATTCATCTATACACACGGTCAATCAATAATCTTCCAGTATTTCATTTAAGTTTGAATACGACATTCCAACCATTCCTAACACTATCCTCACCACGTATGCCGATGACTCATGTGTGCTCGCTGTTAATAATAACCCATTAATTGTATCCCAAAATCTCCAATCCCATATCACAGCCCTCGAAGATGGATGTCGTAATTGGAGGATTAAGATAAATTCCAACAAATCCCATCAAATC
>NW_027105077.1:122162-124877 GCF_000696795.3 Halyomorpha halys
AGATAAAAATCTCACTATATGAACCATGTATTTATTCTTAAGGGACATATGTCCCAGAATAAAGTTATTTTTTCATTTCATCATATTGTTCTATTATTAAAAAAAATCTGTGACATAGTCTTGTAATGTAAATGTGTGCCTGGTTCGTTGATAAATCAAATTTTTAATGTTGTTAAAATTGTATTACATAGGCCATATGTTGATTACCAATAATAGTAAAATAAGACAAAACAATGCCAACCGAAACATGTCTGTTGTTATTTATTTTTATAAACAATTTAGAACTTATTTAGATTTTTTTGGAATTTACAAAGGCAGGCTTATTTCGCGTCGCGCTTGATTGGAGGAATGGTCCAATTTGAGTGGAGAAGGAAAATCGATGGTGAATCCAGAGAGTTGCTATAGCACTCAGTAAACACATCTCGATGGCGGATCGGCTGATAACGCCCAATAACACACTGATAAAGTTCTCACATCCTGTCTTAGTAGAAGAAAAAGAGAGTTATTTTGCCAGTGGTAAAAAGGTAAGCGTTGTTTTTCAGATATCGGAATTAATATTGATATTTGCTGATATTAATATTATGATTATTAGATATTAACTATTATTATTATTCTTTATTTGTAAAATTTTAAAAATGCCTTTGGTATATATTGCTAAATTGAACTCCATTGGAAAAAACCTTCTCTATAATATTTATTTGGAAACGTGAGTGGAGACACTTTCCACAAGCTTAGTACACATAGTGTAGAAGTTCTTTACACTTGAGACATTCCTGCCATCAGTGGTAGTATGGACGACAGTATATTTGTATCAGTTGGTTTGGGTGTCCAGCAAGTGAGTCATGACACTATTTGTATTGTTTCTTGTTTATGTCAGGCACAAATGTTATTTCTGGGTCCTTCTGTTATTATTCTTGGAGTTCCACATCTGACTGGCGTATTTCCAGATGGGTCTAAATATCATGTTGTAAATAATAAGTTTCATTAACGATTAACTCTGTACCACTACAACCCACGAAGGGCCAGAGTTGCAGAACATTTTAAGGAAGTACTCCCAATAATACATTCACAATAATTTTCATAGAAAGTGATGATTTGTTCTTATGATGCCTCGGGCCAGGAATTACCGAAGTCAATGAATATTTTTTTGGTGATACTAAGTTGAAAAATACTAGACATAAGGTCGATAATACTTGTACCGTTTTGTGCAGTTTAGATGGCCCCAAACCCCTCCAAGGTTTCGTGTATATTAGATGGCATTATATTGAAGTTATTGCAATTATTGTGATTTTAGAAAAAAAAAAAAAATATATCTTCGCCATCAGCGAATCTTTTGAGCGAAATATTTTATTTTTAGGTGAGAACTTTATTTCTTCATAATATTTTATTCTACTTTAGTAAAATTGTCTAAATTAGTTTAATATTGTGCTCTTAGTTTGGTAAGTTGGTCCACTCCTTCCATTATAAACTCTCTAACCACTCAAACCCCCTAGTTTCTAACCTTGCATCCTCTTCCATTCCTGACAAGCCTCCGAGGCGCCTGAAAAGAAGATGGTCAAAATGTATTATAATGTACAGTTGTAAATAGCAATAAATAAATATTTTAAAAAAAAACTGTAGTTTTTTAGTCAATCTCTTTTTTTTCAATTCCTGACAAGCCTCCGAGGCGCCTGTTTTTAACTCATTAGTTTTTAATCTTTCATCCTCTTCCATTCCTGACAAGCCTCCGAGGCGTCTGAAAAGAAGATGGCCACGAGACCAGCTAATGTAAAATGTCATTAGAGTGCTACCATTGGGTTGTTTCTCTGCACGCCTGTAACACTCCAATTTAACTTAGATCAGATTTACTAAATGTATATAATGTACAGTTGTAAATAGCAATAAATAAATATTAAAAAAAAAGTTTGAATACTTTTAATCTTGATATTTGTTTGTCTAAATTAAACCAATGATAACAACAATTATTTCCCTTTTTATAGCTGTTGTATTAGAAGGAAATCCTGTTATAAGATTTGGTTCAAAGCTTTGTGATATAAAAGATGTAAAACAGTATTGCTAGTGAAGAGATACTTTCTTCTTGTCCAATTCGTCCTTTGCAACTCCCAAGTGGCTTGCTATCCATTAGAGTATTAAATTTTAAATAATATTCACTAATTGATCCAATTACGTTCAGATTTAGTTATACTGCCGTTTTAATAAAATGATGATAGTCCAAGACATTGGACAAGAAATACAACTCGGCGGATCCATTCTTTTAAAATCAAGTACAGTACTTTATAAACCTTAAATGATTGTGTGTGTATAGCTAACCATTTTTTTCAAATAAAAGGAGATATTTGGAGATACCTCTTTTCTCTCCCCTGCTACCTCTTTTCACAAGGTGTACCTCAGGGCTCCTCACTTTCACCAACCCTTTTCTCCATTTATATCAATGTCTTCCTGATTCCATTCATCACGCACAGTACAACCTATACGCAGACGTTCTACAAATCTATCTGTCTTTCCATCCCTCCGAAATACTTGAGGCCATCCAAAAGATACAGGAAGATATTGACAGCATTAACGCATGGGCGTCTAACAATGATTTGAAGCTGAATGCCAAAAAAATGAAGGCCATTCTTATTGGTTCCAAACGCCTCCTTCATACCTTCCCTTACTGTCCCCTACTATTCCTTAACAACCAACCGATTCACTTCTATCCTACAATAAAAAACC
>NW_027105077.1:124927-135976 GCF_000696795.3 Halyomorpha halys
AATATTGTGCTCTTAGTTTGGTAAGTTGGTCTAAATTAGTTCAATATTGTGCTCTTAGTTTGGTAAATTGGTCTAAATTAGTTTAATATTGTGCTCTTATTATACCATAGTGGAGTAATAATATACCGATAGATTTGTTTTTGGATGCAGAATAATTTTCTTTTTTTACTCCAAAATTGTATTTACAATATAAATACAATATATAGAAGGCATGTCTAACCTAAATCTAAATATATATTACATACAACTTGGCTCTGGGTCCGTTGAAGGAGGAGGGTGACAATATTGGCCCTAGACCCGCTGAGCTGGGGGTGCAAGAACGGGGGGGGGGCGCTGAACTTGGTAAATGCAGAATAACAAGAACATATTATCAATGTATTAAATTATTTTTAATGCATACAAAACAAAAAATCGCTTCCTAAATAGTAGCCCTAAATAATATTTTTTTAAGAATATGCATCAGATTCCTTTTTAGCGTCCTCAAAAACCCTAAATAGGAATTTTCATCAAATATTGCTTGCTGGTTCACACAAAATATATTTGCCATATACCTATGCTATGGATAGACTATTGAAACAATTCTAAGAAACTGATTTAATGAATCAGGCCAGTTAAAATATTTTATGAAAATACATATTCAACAGTAAAATTAAAAAGGATTAATATAAAATTTAAGTAAAAATGTTTCTTACGCTGTAGAACATTTTGAAATCGACATGGTTCTTAAATTAAAAAAATTTCATATTTTCAGAGCTGTTTATAGAAACTCTATAAAGAGGGTGGGTAAAGTAGTATAAGTTAAAATTTCAAAGGTCCATTTCACAGCCTGTAAAAACCAATTTATGGCATTTTCTGAAACACTTTTCGGACTTTCTGCCCTCTCTTGAATTATTATCAAACCTAAACTAATTTTATTTTATGAAATAATTCCAAACACTCTGAGAATCTAAAATAAATTAATATTTCTTTTAATAAATATTTTAACAGGATCCAAAACATGTTAATATTGGAAATAAATCTGTACCAATCCACGCCATTTTGAACTGCATCGTGAAGCCGAGGCTTTATAAACATAACAACCAGCTTTGGAAGCAAGAGGTAATGATCCACAATAATATAGAATATATTAACATAAAAACTTTATATCTATATGTTTATGTACTAGTTGAAACATAATTTGTAGGTTTCTCCCGAGCCAGCAACTAGAACCGATGTCGAAAAGCTAGCAGAGAACTTGGACGCGAGATTGGCTGACAGGCAGGCCAGGGAATCTGGTTTGTGTCCGATCAGGAATCAGTTGTACCAGGAAGCCTTCAGTAAGTACTTTACTTTAAAAAATATTATTTTAATTAGTTTCTTTACCTCAGTTGAAGCCCAGATACTTACTGAGTGGGATTATCTAGATAAGTAGAATAACAAACAATTAGTAAGTCAAAAGAAGAAAGACAAAAGAAAAATAAATTGAAAAATAAAAGAAAAAATTATATAGTACTAAAGGAAAGAAAAATTAATAGCTAAAACATAACTCGTAGTGTAAGTTTCTAATATACAAAGATAATATATTTCTATGATCTAAAAATCTAATACGTAAAATTGTTTAAGGTAAACATGTATCAAAGAAAATATAAAAAAAAAAAAGAACAACTCTATAAATCACAAAGAATCAAAATATTAGGAATTAATAAAATATATAAAACAAAAGAAAATTTCTTGATGCCAAAAAGTACATTGATATATTAAATTAATGGTTAATTACTAAGGAATAAAAAAAAAAAAACATAATTCAATACATAATACATAAAATACAAAGAATGATAGTGCCAAGTTTGATTTCTTGAAGATACTTTTCCTGAGCATGGAAACACGCCAGACCACTGTCGTTGAGAAGAGAGAAGTGGGCAGGGATGTCAAGCTGCACATCTTCAAAAAAATGTATCAGTCCATACATTTGTATGGAGTGGAGAGTTGAATAAAATGGATCGAAAGGAGAGCAGAATCGCCCCGACCGAAGTGAACCTTTTGCGAAGGTCGGTTGGAAAAATAAGGAGGGTCCGATTCTCAATGAAAGGATTCGTCAGGAGTTGCAGATAGCCTCACTGAAATAGATCCTGGAGCTCGATAGTTGAAGTGGTTCGGCCATGTTATCAGGATGGAAGACAACAGAGATCCTTTAAAGACGATGGGCTATGAACATACCCAGATGGCAGAAGACCTAGGATGTCATATCTTGACTACATTAGGCGACTCTGTAGGGCGAAGGGGAAGGACATCCGACATACGAGAAACTAGCGAGAAATAGGGAAGAGTGGAATTCCTGGCTGAATACTTCTCTACGTTGAGAGGCACTACAGAAGAAAGCAAAGGAAAAAGAAGGAAACACCCCATCTTGTTCCCATTCCTCAAGCCGAGTAAAGTCTGGAAATGAGATGGATGACTAATGGCCCATCAGCCTGCTCCCTCACCTCGCTAAGGTTTATGAACAAATCATACTGAATTACCTTCGGGAGTTCTGTGATGAACAGTCCGTGATTCCTTGCGAGCAAAATGGTTTCCATGCCAACATGAGCACGGAACACCATCTCATGAAGTTACAAAAAGAAGTGAACACCAACTTTAACAAGAATAGGGCAACAACAATGGCATTACATTACATTCCTCAAGAACTGAAGTCTCTCCGGACAAATTAAACAGAACTTCAGTTCCATTCCACTGACGTGTGGTGTGCCACAAGGGGCGGTACTTTCGCCAATGCTGTTCTCGATTTTTACTGGTGATGTCATAGGCGACAACTACAAAACAACTACCATAGCTGCCTACAACGGGTGATTTCGCCATCTACAGCAGCAGCGTTAAACATACGCATGGTCTTCAACAGGCTGGAAAAATTTGTGAAGAGATCATTCAACGTCTGGATTATCACAATATCTCCGTAAACCCAGTGAAAACGGACTGCGTAGTGTTTGTACGCTAAGCAGAAAAGTGAGATAAACTTCAGAGAACACTCCAAGTGGCAAATTATAATGTCCCCATCCTATATAAAACTGGATCAACATTAAAGTTTTTTACCCATCTATATTAAAAAAACGAAAACAGTCAGAATTAAATCCTACTGCCTATATCATCTTCTAAAATCATCGGCCATTTCCCTCCGGGTAAAACTTTAAATCTACAAGAGCATACTCCGTCCAGTGCTCCTATACAGTGCCCCCTTGTTCCTCCACCTCACCGATGATACACAGCACCACCTACAAAATTTATAAAATTCTGTGCTACGGAAGATTGTATGGGCTACAGGCATGGAAGAAGGAAAAACCGATGACTTTTCATAAATTACAAGATGCCTCAACGGTCCCGGACTTCGTAAGTCGGAGACATATTAAATCCTGACCCTGAACTCGTTGAAACATCAACCTAATCCACTATTTTAGATGATACAATCAGTGCCCCCACCAATTCGGTGGCAAGCAGCATTATAACGACTTGAGCAGTATTAATCTGTACATATTGTAAATAGTTATATATTTGGGCTTGGGGTTTTTAAGTTCATTAACCCATACTAGTGGTAAGCCCCAATACCATAAATATCACATACCCAAACTCAAGTTATAAAACTAAGCACGCAACCACTAAATTCATGTTTTAAAATAAAACCAAATTTCAAATAAAAACAAAACCCCACTACACCGGCTCTGTTAAATACAAAACAATGTTTCAAATAGGGGCTATGGAAGAAAAAAATGTTTGATTTCTTGCGAAAAAGGGATTATTTTTTTTGTATATTTACTTTATAATTTTTATGTGTATCATTGAATTATTAAATATACACTTGGATACTACGTGCCATTGGTGCAAAGAAAATTGGCGCATCTGCCAATTTCTGTATCTTCAGCTATGTTACATGTCAACCTGGTTTTCTATTCTCTTCTCAATGCCAAATGCACCGAGAATGGTCGCTGAGTAAAAATACAAAACCTTGGACATTTAAACAACTTAACCAATAAGTTTACTACAGAAGGTGAAACAAACTAGCAGGCAATAATAAATTCACAACATAAAATCCTTAGTTTGATTTATTTATTATATATTTTTACAGAATAAGAGATATTTTCACATATAATTATTTTTGATTGAAGCCCAGTTTCGCTTGTATCATTTGATAAAACTTTAAAAATTCCTATTACTCTAATTTTTTATGTAGCATGAATTTACAAAAAGGAGTAAACAAGGTGATTCGGCAGGATATGGCAGTCGAGATTAATTACCGTGATTATTAGGTCATTTTATTCTAATCTCCAACTTTAGTATGAATCCTATGATTCGTTTTAGAAATAAAAGTGTGTCAAGGAAATAATTTGGTGCATGAACATGTGAAAGTGGTCATTGGACTTGAATTAAATTTATATGGATCAACATAACTACCAATCCACATAATTCCTGAAAATTTGATCAATCCTAAAAATAGATTTCACAACAGACAGAGAGATTAGAGGTGAAAAGTGCTGTGGAGAGGTATAATTGTGTCCGAAACCAGAAAGAGGTTCCGTAAATGAGAGGTTCAAATGCATAAAATAAATACCTTGCAGGTCGAAATATAAATAAAAATATCTTTTGAGAGATGAATCTCTGGGCAAGAGCAGAATAATCTGAATTTTTTAATGATTAATTTGAGGCTGTGAAATTAAAATTAAGGTATATGTATATATAGTTGACCGTAAAAATTTAAATATAAGAAGATGGTCAGGGTTGCGGTCAAAAAAAGAGCAAATAGTTTATAACTATTTTAATGTCCGACGTTTCGCCCCACTTTGCAGGGCTTCATCAGTGCTAAAAAGATACAAAAAAACTGAGAATATTACAACAATTAGATAGAATAAGGTAATTTAAACTAGGATAAATATTATGTAAAAATAAAGTGATAAGAAATTACATATAAATAAAAGGAAGGAAGACATAAAATAGTATTAATATAGAAGAAACTTGAATAAACAATGATAAGAATAAAAAATAAGTAACAATGGCAAGAGTAAAAGTTTTAAAAAATACGTAAAATATACAGTTAAAAAAGTACAGGAGATGTACATAAAACAAAAACAATACGGGAAAAAGAGAAAAAAGAAGAAGAAAGTAGATAAGAAGAATAAATATAAATAAAAAGTAGTATATAAATAATAATAATGATATTAAATGATAATAAATGAGGAAAGAACAAATCATGACCACCTACCTGTTCAAAGCGAAAGGTTGAACAGAAGGCAACAATAAAGCGGAAGCGTGGAGGAGTGGGGAGGAGATGGCCAGCCGTATAACGGCTATATTTCTATTTCAAATACGTCGCATTTACAGGAAGTAGTCATAAAGATATGACAAAAAATGAAAAATAATAAGAGTAAGATACAGAAATATGATAATAATAATAGCTATAAAAAAAAAAAAATAGTCATAAACTATTTGTTCTTTTTTTTACCGCAATACCATCTTCTTATATTTAAAATTAAGGTATTTCATAATTAATAATGCTTTAAATGTTTTAATAATAAGATTGTTGTTAAAGTTGTCAATCAATAGATTGGCCTCAATAATGGCCAAAACGGTGAATATTTATGATAAATTAAAAAAGAATATCGAGGTTATATGGATATATTTTATTATAATTGATAGAATAAATAGTAATAATAGAAATTCATAGATATTTTATTCATAGGAAAGATTTTTTATTCCTTGGTAGTTTGGAATATTGCTCACTTGGCTACTTACAAATCGCCTAACAGATAATTGGAAGACATAATGAAAGGAGTTGGACAATAGAAGACATATTGTTGTGGAAGACCGCTGGCAGCGCGGGTTGAACAGATGCCAAAACCGACCAGGGGAACAGATGCCGCTAAAATACTATCTCACAAATGGGAATTCCCACCAGGACTGCTGGCATCCTACCACGGTCCATTCACTGCCTAGGAGGTGGTAGGCATTTTATGGCCTGTTATGGTTTATGGCTTAATAAACCAGTTTTGGATTAGTTCTATTTATCGAATAAATAACCGAGAATATTTATCTTAACGGAGAGAAAATAGGCTGAGCAAATTATTTATCTTGTATCAAAGAGCTACACAGAGGGGTTACGCCAAGTAAATAAAGTAACGAAAAAAATGTTAGATACGAGATTAGAAAAGCGAACAAGATAAAAAAAAAAAGAAAATGAAAAATAGAAAAATCTTAGTGCATAAAATAAAAAAAAAATACTAACTAAAGGCAGGAATTAAGAAACATAAAAAATATAAGAAAGATAAAGTGTTAATAAATTACAGATAATCAACATATTTTTTAATTAATAAAAGAGAAAAAGAAAATAAATTACAAAAGAACTGAAAATTTCTTTATGAACAGAACGTAAATTGAAGCATTTTGAAAAATTCAGAAATATTAAATCAATCGTTATTTTCTTGGGGATTTCTAAGGATTCCAATAAAAAATAAAGTAAAAGGAAGATGTTTCGGGTGCGTTTGAAAAAAATTCAAAAAATTATTAAACTAATTACATTGTGCCATCGTTTAGCCACACGTTACAGGGCTTCATCAGGGATAAAAAAGATACAAGTTGCATCTTGAGTTGTAAACATAAATGAAAAATTTAAATGGTGTACAATGAAACGTAAAAATAAGTATAACAAAAGGTAATAGACAGTTAATGAAAACGGAAATAATAACAGACAAAAAGAAGAAATATAGAGTATATATTTCAATCTATATATATTATAGAGATGGATAAAGAAGGATCCATGGACCCAGACGGATGCAGTGGACAAGATGCAGCTCCATCAGTAAGGCGCTGCAAAAAAAAAAAATAATAATTGAATAATTAATAAAAGAATTTAAAAAATTGGTGATCCCTGGGAGCAGTGGCATGCGCAAACCCCAGCGCACCCCACTGCTCCCGCATCCCGTATGCCAGAAATGGCAAAGGAGGGGGACAAAAAAAAAAAAAAGATAACAATAAAACCAAAAAATAAAATAGTAGGAAGATAGTTCGAGTGGATGATCAAGAAAGTTACGAAAATAGCGGAAAAATTATTTATTAGTGTCCGACTTTTCACCCCATTATATGATAGCGTCAAAGTCCATTAAGAAGAACGACTTATTTATTCCGTTATCATGATTCCTCGAAGCCCTGCAAGGTGAGGCGAAAAGTCGGTTTCTCGTTTCGGTTCGACCATCATTCCTACAATCATGGCATACGGTCATCTAATAATCTACCAAAAAATAAAATAAGTGAAATAAATACAAACGTAAGTCAATGAGACTATTATTTTAATAGTTTTCTCACTTAAAGGAGATTCATAAAAACATCATTAACTGTATTTAGATATCTTTCTATCGGTGAAACTAAAACCGAGCATATTAAAATGGTAAGAAGTAAATCGTCAGGTACAGATTTTACAAGTGAAACTGGAATCAAGTTGAAATTTATTTTTATCTCGGTATTATTATAATTTAATGTTGAGCTTTTTTTTTTTTTTTTCAAATAGCTAGAACATCGTAGGAACTTCGTAGAAGTTCGTACTTAGGCTATTCAACTTAGTTTATTGATATCACCATTAGATATCAGATAAATTTCTCTGTTAAAAGAGAAAATAAAAACATTTCTATAAACAATAGCGGCTGTCTAAAACCAAATTTTTATTTCTGTTAAAGAGATAATTTTCAAAAGATTCCAACAAATTATGATTGTCTTCTTTATATAATTGTAGATGATTTTGAGATTGCTACAAACGTTTAGCTCCAATGGAAAAAAAGATGGCTCCTTACTTCTGTCGCCAATTTAAACGGCACGCTAAAGCTACTCATTTCCAGCAGTCTGAAATAGTTTAAAGTTTAACAAAGCTTTATGGCTTTATTTAGTTTAACATATTACAACGTGTTAAACGAAAAAGATTATGTTAAATGGAGAAATATTTCCTTCTTTTACCATGTTAAAAGGAACAAACAACATAGTTGAGAGTCTTTTACTAGGTCTGTTAAATGGAGAATGACGTCACGCATCAGACCAGCTGAGCTCGTCACAGTTTTGTTTGTTGTCGTATTAGGTTACTTGCTCGTATTTTGTGCTTAGATTGTGTTAGTATTGTTTTGGGTGTTTTAAAAAACTAATAAAGCAATGAATGAAAATAATAATAGTGTAATGACAATAATAATAGTGTAATGACAATTGGCAATTAGCTCATTTTGATTCTCTTCCTCACAAGTCAGAAGATCAACAAGGCACTCAATTGTCAAACTTTTACATAACTTCCACTTTTCACTCACTTTAGGTATGTTGTAATAAATTACTTTAATCAGAACTTAGAAGTAAACAGTAACATGAAGTTTTGGAAGGAAAGGTTATAAAGCTAGTTGCTCAGAAAATCCGCTAGGAGCTCTTATCCAGTTAACCATTAAGATGACTTGAAATTGGGCTGCTCACAATCGTATACTTATAACATTTAACGTGATAAAATATTTTACATTTAACACAACATCATGAATACCCCTATTGTAAATCATAGTTTTTCTTTCTACGTAACATGAGTATAGTTGAGAAACCAAATTTCCCGACAGATAAAGAAACACCCTCTTAGAGATAGAATCGCATTGCTGGATTTTAGTTTTCCAATCATCACTGAAGAAAGTATGAAATATATTAATATAGTTATATTTCATTTATTCATTAATATATTTATACTTTTTTTTAATTAATATATTTATAATTTTAAGAGTACCTGGACCATACAGTAAGTTGGAACTGAAATATCCACATAGGTCGAGAGGAATAGTTACCAGTACATCGTTAAAGTTTTATTACAAGGGAATGAGTAAAAATTCGGTCGTCTGAGGCTGTTGTTTGGGATATAATTGATAACCATCTGGAGCAGTGCGCGCATATTCATACGATGTCTGTCTACTTACCTACTTTGATTCGACCGTATACCTCAGTCGTTTCAGAATATTTCTACATTATTTATTCTGTTATTACATTAAATGTCTTTCATTTACACCCAGAGGAAGCTGTGGGCTAAATGTTAGACTTTTCTGACACCCAAGAGTGGATGAGTGGGTGAAAACCCATAATATTGAAAAGGAGTTCAAAATCTGGTTCAAGATAAACTGCTTTGAGATATTTTTCTTTGTTTATGAATTGTTATTTTTATTTATTTATATGAGTTATTTATTGTAGACTTACTATATCTGAAGATAAAATAGTATAATATAATAAAATATAATATTCAATGTAATAAGTATGTTAGTAGCACCTTCTAAATAATTAACATACTTATAGCGATCTTAAAAGAAAGTGTTTAGTGAAAATCGAAAGAGTTTATTTGTTGTAACGTTGAACTGATTTACAAAGGCTTGTTCTTGATCAAATTAAATCGCAAAAATGCGAACCTTGACCAGAATTAAATCTCACCTCTGCGGTCCAGACATTTTGGCCAGTCGGTATCAATAACACCCTAACCTTCTCTCTAAATAAACTGTTAGCCATTGTAAGTGGTTGGCGTCACAGGTTGGCACAGCCCCTCCTGAATGCCATCAGACCGGCTGTATCAGCGCGCTAAATATAGTCTTAGCCAAGTAAATTATTTTTAAAGTGACGGGTCCTGACTCCCGCAGGACCTCCATTCGCGCCAGGATGCTCGACGCTGAACGTAGGGTATGTGAGGTACCGGCGCTTCGGTGCTTCAACAGCGACGTCTACGGGGAAAGTGAGTTCATCAACCACGTCGAGCCATGGTCCCCAGAGGTAAAAGAAGAAGTTCAGCTGGTAAAAGAAACTCCTAGATCCCAGTGGAATGAGAGGACAGAAAAAATCATCACAGAACTGACAGAAAGCATGAATAACGTACAAGAAGAACAGCGGAACATGAAGAAGTCTATATTCTCTATGAATTACAGCTTTAGAAAACAAGAGAAAAGTCTTCTTGACATTGAAAATAGGCTCGAAGACATGGAAAAGAGCTTGACAGACCTCTTTATTGGAAAGATGGTTCTAAACAACAACGTGAGAGTCCTAGAAAACAAAGTGAACAATATTGATGTGGAACCGAAACGGAACAATCTAGAGATACACGGTGTGCCCGAACAACGTGGTGAGAGGACTGAAGACATCGTGATGAAGATCGGATACGCTCTAGGAGTACATATCGACTGGAGAGACATCGATTACGCACACCGAATCAAGACTAAACCGGAAGACCAGAACAAACCTCGATGGATCGATGTGAAGTTCAACAGCCATAGGGTCAAAACGGAAGTTCTCAGGATGAGGAAGGAGAAAGCAAAGCTGACGACAAAAGACATCGGGCTGGATTCGAGCATCAGGAATATTTACATCAACGAATCCCAAGCGACGAACAAATCACACAAGACCATCCACAAGCAGAACAAAGTGAAGTACCTCTGGGTTAAAGATGGCAAACTCTTCTGCAGAAAGAAGAATGGTTGCAAAGTGGTCGAGATCAAGAGACCTGAAGAATTCAGCAACATCCGATCTTGTGTATGAGTTCTTTTCCGAAAGTTCGAAACGATATTTGAGCGAAATATGTTAATTAAATAATACATTCCTACATCTCAAAGTGTTACAAATAGTTTCGGTCGTGTTTTGTGAATGAAACGTGCCTGAAGACAAGGTTTTGTTTAGTTCATAGGATCATTCAGCGTTTTTGAGGAATAACGAGGAATATGTGGATAACCTCTAATCAAAGATTGGTAACTAAGCTTTGTTTATTATTTGCTATTGTTTTTAATATTATTGCTAATAATACTTCTGCATAATACACTTTACTGCATTGATTCCATCAGAACTACATACCATCATTATACACAATAACTCATTGATTCCTATCATACATGTGATCTTGTGGTACATGTGCCAACAGTTGGATGCTCTTCCGGTATTTGTTCATAGAAGGCGCACTGAACGAGAATTACTTTTGAGGATCTACCGTCCTTTTTTTTTAATTCAACCAGCCTGGATCTTCATCCATTAATATTAAATTACCGAACGGACGTTATATCC
>NW_027105077.1:136892-157555 GCF_000696795.3 Halyomorpha halys
GCTTTTAATACGAAAACGGAAATGCAATGAAAAAGATATTATATAACTTAATTTTAAAAAAAAATGAATGTGCTATGTTAGTTGGAGCTAATCAAAAAATATATAATAAGCTGGTTTTATGAATGAATGGAGGCATGAAAGAAATTTTACTAATGGGGTTAAAACAGGTCCTGTGGCTAGTCACTATACAAGGACATCAGAGATAACATGCCAAAATTGGTTGGGCGCCACATTTTTACTGATTACATCATGCCAACATATAATCCTGCAAACGACATACCAATTCAGTAATATTTATATTCCCAATTTAATTAAACATCAATGTTTTATTGAAATCCTTGTTATTTTTCAAGTGTTTTTATTTTATTTTACTTTTTTATAATATTTACCTTAATACTTCATCAAAACCAATCATTGGATCATCATTTTGAAGATTAAACCTTCACTTCTTCTTCTCTTCTACTTCTACCTCGGCGCGAAAGCCCGGGTCGGGCCTTGGCCTCCAAGAATTTTCTTCCACTCGTTCCTGTCATGCGCCTTATGCCATCTGGAGCTCCCCATCCCGACGTAATGTTGCCAACCTGGTCTTGCCATCTAGCCTTCGGTTGCCCAACTTTTCTTTTGCCTATAATTTCATACCTCATGACTCTCTTCGGAATCCTTTGACCATCCATTCGAACGACATGTCCTACCCACCTGAGTCTATTTATAATACGACCTATGGAAGCATTATATAATTCGTTTAACTCCTTTTTACTTCTTTTCCTCTAGACACCATTCTCTTGAATTGGCCCGTAAATACGCCTCAGAAATTTCCTCTAAAATATTTAGTTTAGTTACATATCTTTTGTCATGAGTCCAATATTCTGACCCTTATGTTACTATCAGCCTTACAAGGGTCTTGTATAGAATGGTCATGGTATTTCGAGAGATAAGCCTGGACCTAAGGTTCTTTGTGAGACCATGATAACTTCTATTTGATGCTGCAATTCTCTTTTCTATTTCCTTTGAAGAGCTATTATCGGTGTCTACGTAGGTACACAGGTAAATAAAACCTTGTACTCTCTCAAAATTATAGTAATTAATCTAGATGTATGAGTCAGAATATCTACCATCTACTACCATAAATTTTGTTTTATCTTCATTTATTTTTAGTCCTATCTTTACCGCATATGACTCAATCGCCTTAAAAGCGTCTATGAGATCGGCTTCCGTTCTATTGATGATGTCTACATTGTCCGTATACGCCAGTATATTAAAGATGTGCCCATCTGTTTGTATATGAGAGTCTCTGATTATCTAAACCTTCGCTTCTGATGGTGAAAAATAGATAAACAATCAAAACTTATTATTTAAAAAAAAATTAAAGTTGTACGTTTACGTTACATGATACTCCTCTACCTAATTTAGAAACTAGGATGCGTTTACATTGCTTTCACATTCTATCACTGTTCAATCAATACGATAAATTCAACCTAGAGCTACAACATATTCTAACCAGAGTGGGGAAGTCTGATTTTCATTCCGTGGGGCCACAAAAAAATTAACCATCGTGCCGCGCTACGCCGCTGCAGACTCGAGGTTGCTAACGACTCAACCCATTCGGCTATAACGGCCTCTATTTTATACATAAACTTATTTTATTACTTTACAACGTTATCTGATACTTACCAAATAAGTGGATCCCACCGAAATCGGACTTAAAACAATTGATATGTTTAATATCTCACGTGTATGATTTCCTTTCTGACCTCCGAATTCGCCCAATGTAGTTGAATCCTCATATTTACTATATTGTATAAAAATAATTCTTTAGTTAGACACCAGAGAATAGCTCCAACCATTAGTTTTAATGATGTTTCAGTGATGGAGTTTCATGTCTTAATATGTAGAAATAATTTAAAAAATCTATCACAAATGATTTTTCATAAAACTAGAATTTTCAGATTTTTTTTATATCTTTCCAAAAATTGTTTGGGCGCCAACTGAGGACATTATTTCAGTGTAAAATCCTTCTAATTCTATATTGATTCAATATTTATTATTTATTTTCTAAATTTGATTTTTTAGGGTGATTTAGAATTTTGTATTTTAACATTATCTTATTTAGAAAAAAAAATGGAAAAATTTAGGAACCGTTATTTTTCAAGGAATCCTTTAATTTATTTTTAAAAAAATTTTTTTATTACTTTTCAGGTGAATTGATTCGACAAGTGACAGTGAGTTGTGGAGAGCGAGGGATACTTCTCCTGCGAGTCCGAGATGAGATGCAGATGACTCTCAAGGCCTATCAAACACTCTATGAGAGCAGCATTGCCTTCGGGATCAGGAAGGCATTGTTGGTATGTGACATGGGAATATTAATTTTATGTCGATATCACTTCAATTTAAATAGAATTTTTTTTCGATTCTCATAATATTTTAAAACTTTAGTACAGAGATGAATTGTGACTAGAAACAGACAAATGAGAATGCTCAATTGTAAATTCACTAACATTGTGGAGGTTTCATGATTCACTGAAAAATCATCATTAGAGACCGAAATTATTTGTGCTGTAAATAATCATAAAACGTGTACTAAAAAACAAATATGTGCAGAATCGTGAATTGAAATACCTCGTCTAACACTTTTTCAGCCTATATTGGCTTTATTTCTTCAGTATGAAGTATCATAATCTTGTTTATTAATTGTGAACTTTTATTCAAAATAATTGTGCAACTTGAAATGAGTCTTTAAAATTGTTAATATTCAGTCGGTCGTCAAATACACACTGATTCCATGTTATTAAATTTGAAATAAACTATTTAATATTATTAAAGTGTTTATCTTACCAGGGTAGAATAGAAAAATATTTATATGGATGTGATAAGCATCCAATGATCAACGGTCAGATTTTTCTTAAGTCCACTGAAAGGTTTGGTACCCACTTTATGGGTGCTGTTGTCAATTAATTACTAATAGAACAAAAATAAGTAACGCTATTGTTGGACTCCAGCTTGGGCCCTGTTTCATAATATCAATAGTACAAACTAAGGCCTCTTCTCCACTAGGAGCGCAAAGCTGCGAAATCAATTCGTCCGAACTCGCACAAAAACGCGCGAACGATCCAAAAACGAGGTCCGCGTCCACTAGGCCCGTATTGTTCGTCAGATTTCTTGCAAACCGATCTCGTTTTGTTGGGATCTAGTTGCGAACGAGTGCGAAAAAGAGAGTGAAAAGTGGACTGTGAAAAGGTAATTTTGAAAAAAAACGTAAAAGTGATTCACCTACATTTTCCGTCTTCATCAATATCACCTGTGCCTGATACGTCGATAAATCAAAGGTGATTATTGCAAAACGAAAAGCTCTTCATTAGAAAACCGTTCCATCTCTTAATCTGGACGAATACTTACACAATGGACGATAGGCATTCGTAACAAATTCGTTGTTCGCAATTCGCAGCTTTCCGCTCACAATGGACAAAAGCACTAACAATGTTAATCTCATTGTTTGTGCCATGTTCAATATCACTAACTTATACAACGGTAAGAAGTCCTATTATATCGCTAATTGTATTATCGATAATACCCAAAAATACAAGTATAGTGCTTGTACTTAGAAGTTTGTATAACTGTATTTATGGATTAATACTATTAGCATTCATTTTGAAACTCTCTGGATTCAATATGAGTTCTAGCAAGGCCACTGTAGCAGCTGGAAGTGACTACGACACGTAATAATAATAATAATTATAATATTCTTCATTTATTCTGGGATTGATCCCTTTAGAATAATATACAGGCGTCAAAATTAGGCTTTAGAGCCTTAGAGTGAAATACAAAATAAAAATGAAATTTTAAAACGTCATGATATAATAAAATCATAAATTTAGAAAGATGAAAATGAACAACAATAATTAACAGAATATATAAAATAAGAATAGAAAAAAATAAAGTAAAACCATATGTCATATCATAAAACATAAGATGACAAACGCTTCTGATAATAAGTAATAGAAAAAAATGATAAAAATAAAATAAATGGAAAGGTACAATTTCTGCTAATGTACATATTTACAAGAATAAACAAAAATCTGAGACATTAAGTACAGAAAATATATAAACCTTGCTTGAAACTTTCAATTGTTATTCATCCGGAATTGGGTGGACAAAAGGTGGTTGAAGATACAGGATTTGAAGGTTGGAAGGGTATTAGAACTACGAATGAAAGAGGGAATTAACTTCCAAAGGGATGAGTTACATATAAGTCTGAAGGCCGTGAGCGGGTATTGCGGGAATGCACTGAGGACTTAAATTGAAGGATATCTGAGATGTACGATGGACGACGGGATTGGATAATTTGGTAGAGGAAGGAAGCAAGAAAATATTTACGACGGAAGGAGGAGTAAAGTTACTCTTCATAAAATCGGGTGACAGAAGCGTCCCTGGGGACCCCTACACGTAGTGTAGTAGTTCTCATATTTTCTTTAATTTCTTTCTTCATGCCATAGAAAATTAAATGGAAAACTGCTCAAAATGGTATTATAATGGAGATAGAGCGCGAATCTAAGAGGGTGCGATCTCATAAAATATGTATAAAAAACTTATATTTTTTAATTTTTAAAATGTTTAACATCTTTTTCTGATCCAATATAAATACTATTTTTAAACAAATAAATGTTTCTATACATACTGATATTAAAATGAAGATTTCTAAAAGGATGGTTCCATAAAAACGGCCTCCATTGTACAGCATTCCATAACGTTATAGTTATCTCGCCATTTGGCAACTCACCCCCAGAGCCTTGCCAAATGCCCCAGTTTCCATGGAATGCCCTGCTAAATTTTCCGAGTGCCACATTTTCAGCCTATCCTCGTTAGCAAAAAAATAAATAAAATATAAACAACTTACAGGAGACAATCTAAACAACAACATATATTATAATCACCACAGTCTGTTATCAATCATAATTACAAGAAAAAAAACTATGGAATATTTTCACAAATTCACAATTTAATAACATAACATTTCAAGAGGTAATAGTTGCATTAAAATCAGGTGTTTGTTGTTTTCTGAATAATTTTTTATCAGGCATCTCAAAGTCACATTACGCACCTAAAACAATGATGACAGAGAAATAAAATAATTTCCTTGAAAGCACTTTTAGATTTCGAGTTACGTGACAGTGCAGAAGCCCGAAACATACATCTGGCCATAATTAAAAAAATTATTTTCTGCCAGACATGACTCGAATATGCATTTTTGGCGGATCTACAAGTATTAATAATTACATAATTAATTTAATTAAGTAAAGAATAAGATAATTTTTATATTGTTAAATGTTTTTTTTTTATTTCTAACTCTTAAACTATCTATCCTAATGAACAATTTATGAGATAACAAATTAAGCAGCATTGAGTTATGCATTGACTGGGTAACATTAGTTCGGTGAAGGATCATGTTGCAAACCATTATTAACCAAAAAACGAAACTACTTTTTCAATGTTTTCCAAAAAACAGTGGGAAAACGACAGAAATTACATTTAACTAGTTTAATTTGAGCGCTGGCAGACATCATACGTCTTATGGTTCCTCAGATATATTTTTTATTAGTCAAAAGTTTTGTCAGGACAGCTTGAAATAAACATTTAGTCGAATATTATGAAAACTACTACTCCTACGAAGATAAACGTAATAAACTACTTTATAGTGCATTAAATTAGCTTTAATTTGAGTGTTAATAGATATTTTTACGTCGAATGGTTTTTCAGATATAGATTTCTCGAAATAAACTCACTTTTATGAAATGCTGCTTTTTAAAAAGTTATATCTTTAGAACTATTGAACGCGAATAGCTAATTTTTAGCTAAATTCATTCTTCTTTAATGTTCTATTAGGTTTTATTGGTATTGTTGATAATTTTAAAGATATAAAGCTCTGGAAGAAAAATTACTTTTTCTTAACGTTTTGAAACAGCCGCCATTTTGTTTCCCCCTACCTATACTTGACAGACTCATCAATTTTTATTAGTAATTATACATCGTTTTTGTTAAAGTAATTAAAAATTGGGGTGAAATTTTTTCACCCTAGTTCTTGTACTATAATATAGACTTATATAGCCCCGTTAAACCCCTATTTGATGACTGTTATTTTTTTTTTCCTATCCTTCATTAAAAATAAAAAATTACTTTATACATATCTAATACAGAAAATGTATTATACATACTTTTGCTGAGTCTTCTCCCTTTGATTGCCTTTTAGCATTATAAGGTGTTGTCATAAATCACCTTTAAGCATTTATTGAAGAGACTTCAATTGTTTTTGATTAAATATTAGTTGAATCGAGAAATATTAAAAATTTGAAACCAGCATGAACTCACCACTCCTGCCCTCCATGCTAGTCTTTTTTTTTTTTTCAAAACCTCTTTTATTGATAAATATGTATATACAATACGGATTATAAATTATTACAATAGAAATAATATACAATACAATATACAGTTTTTCTTGATTTGCCTTACGGCATTATAAGATCAGCAAAACATGGTCCGCTGAAGGCGGTTTATACATTTTGTGGCTCTATAGCCGGGGGCTTACAAAGAATGTGTCATGCTAGTCTTTTTTATCTTACCTTTAAAAACAGACACTTAGTGCGAGTATATTGGTTAAATCACGACATGTAACAATCTCACAAGAGCTCATAACACTAAAAATAATAGGGTTCAGGTTAGATTGGCCCTTAAAAAAAATATATTCATAACGAAAATATCCTTTTGTACCTCAAAGATAGTACTGGAGACGGGTTACTTTTTCTACAAGGGTCCTCATTCAAACTGTCCCTTAGCTAGTAGGATTGTTACAAATTAACCCTAGTATACTAAACAACCTTTGGGATTTGTCAAACACAAAAAAGATAAAAAAACCTTTTTTTTGTTTTTTTAATGTTCCACTATTAAAGCCATGCTGTTTGTGGTGTAATAATGGTTTAATTGGTTATAATGTGGGGCAAAAATGGACTATGTTGAACAGGATTGTAGAAGTAACATATCTCATAAAAATTAAAAATACAATTAACTCCCAATGTTTGTTTCCATTTTCAACAATATTGGAATGGATAATTTTAATAAATCCTTCTACCTCAAGTTGTAACATTATTTATGAAACTACAAATAAAATAAAAATAGGGTGAAATAAAAAGAGAGGAGTTTCTAAATTAGACAGCTAGAGCATGATACTTAAAAAATTAAAAAAGAACAAAAAGTTTGAAAGTATTAAGTACTTCAAAATTACTAAGAACAATTAGCAAAATAATATATATATATTATAGTAGTTAGAAAGATAACTATGTTAACAGATTGGCCATGAATTGAATTAGGACATTGAGCCAACCTAATAATATTACAGCTGGTGATATCAGCTGTATTATTAGCCCATTCTCCTATACACATAGTACTAATTAGTAGTCTACATAGTATTAAAAGTACTATATTAAAAATTAAAAATAGTTACAAATACTTTATTAATTTTAAGATTAACAATATCCTTCGAAAATATTTATATTCTATATTTTAAAAATATTTCAATGTTTCCTGATCATATTTTCTTATAATGTATACACATATACATTGTGTAATATTTAATTATAAAAAAAAAGAAGAATTATAATCAAATAATCAAGGGCACTAAGAACTCACTCCTAACTAATTCATATGTCTTTTTAAACTGTTAAAAATTATTCAAAACCAATGTACTAATTTACCATCACTAATATAATAGTTGCTCTAATTTAATTTTGAAATTTAAGAAAATATAAATAATAATTAATGCTCATCTTCTTAAATTTTATTGGAAGCCAATTTAAATCACTACTGAAAAATCAATACCACAAAGACCTTCTCAACAATACCTTTATTCAAAAGAATATATTTATAATTTAAATTAATTTTATGTTTCGAAGATTAATCATCTTCCTCTGAACTAAAACTACATTTGAATTAAAGTTAAGATGATAACCTTAATTCTTTTTTATTTATTTATTGATATTTAAAACTGTACATTACAATACATTTAGCAAAAAAGTAAATTTGATCTCAGTTAAATGGAAGTGTTACAGGCATGTTGAGAAACTACCCATTGGTAGCATTCTAATTACCTTAATTCAAGTGTTGTTAATATAATGTTTTAATGTATTTAGATTTCTCTTTATTTTATATATGAAATTTTATTTATTACTTATTTTATAATTGACAGACAGCTATAATGATTATTATGACTTCTATATAAATAAGACTACATAAGTAACATCGCCACCACTTCTTGCTGTCTAGTACAAGACACAATCGTGACCATCTTTTCTTTCATTTTCCTTCCACAAACCCAAACAATGATATCTTCTTGGGTGAGTTATTATTCATTCTTACAACATATTCAGTCTACCGCAGTTTTGAGAGTTTTTTATATTATACCACAAACTGTTTCCTTACTTTACTTACAAATACATGTGTTTAAATGAACAAAGAAAAAATAATTTCATTGCTATTGTGAAGTTTTTAAAAGTATTTCATACCTTAATTAATACTACTAGTGCAGAGTAAAAATATCAAATATACATATCCTTCAAATCAAAACTATATGGCTCAAATTCTGAAACTTCATTTAGATTTTGATTATAAATAATTGCTATAAATTAAATTAATTAAATGCTATAACTATTTTTGACATGCATTTCATCAAAAGTTTTTGGTCGTACTAGGCTCACCTACATAATCCAATAATTTATAGGTAGGATATCGAGTGTGGTTCCAACTGGCCACATTCATGGATATATTCATATTGACAGGAATTTTCCATATAACATATGAACTTTACTATTATATAGTGTCAAGAGTTGTTATTACGATCACTCAGAAGGCCTCAACACTACATGTTCATTTATATCTGCAGTGTTACCAGAGTTAAAAGATAGGTGAGAATGATAAGCTAGAATATACAAGTTATAATAGACTAAGGTTAACCAAAAGGACATTATTCTTTCGACCTCACAACAATGCTGGAGGTAATCAGTCGCAAGACATAGTTAAAGATAAGGTTATGCCAACAGAAGGTACCTGTCTCTTGATCTAGTGGGTAACAAGTTGTAGAGGGAGCAGTCCTAATAACTTGTGATTGGTAGGAAGGGAAGGTAGAAGGATGTTGAAATAGCAACTCCAAAAAATATTTTTTGACCAAATTGAGACATTCTAGAAGAGTCCCAAAGGGAAGATAGGATCTTATATGACCCCAAGTAAACATTGATGCAGGCGTTCAAATAGTGAATTTATTCATGTTTATCTAGGAGATCTCTGTGAATTATTTTTATTGATATGCTCTGGTTTTGGTGTTCCCGAGACAGCTGAGCACACATCGTGGACTGCACTGCCATTGATACACTAGGGACCATATTGCTGAGGGGACTCTACAACCTCACAGAGGATGGTTGTCCTTAGCTAGTAACCAATGAAAACCATCTGTATTAAATACATTATAAGATTATAAGGAAATATATATAGGATATATATATATACATAAGGAATTTATATACAGGTGGAAAACTATTGCAGGGCCAGTCCATTCAAACTAAGTCAAAGATGAAGACCTGCTCCTGGAAGGCCACCAAGTGGAAGAGGCATAAAAGATTGACCCATAAATTAAACATTGCAAATTGTTGACTGTAAAAATTGTAAATTGTTATTTTAGTAGTAGTTCGATGCTACGCATACATGTGTACCATAGCTTTGCTGCTGCGCACACCTGTATAGCTCAAAAATTAAATAAATATTTATAAAGTAACACAATTTTAATTATTAACAAATTGACTGTCACGGTACTTTTCAAGATTTCGATCTAGGAAGCCAATTTAAGTTTGGCCAATTAAGTGAACAAACTACAAGTTAGATGACAGAGAAAACTCATAGTTGGCAGTTAACTTGCTAACTGGTCTTGATCGAAATTTCTGACTTAAAACAAATAATGTTTGTTTAATTGGGAAAAAAGACTATATTGGACTCTGCTATTTTATTGTAATTAGGTGTTGTTTATTTTTGACACAGATTTATCATATATTACATTTAAAAGATGCATATGCTATATACACTTTTATTTTGTAGAATTTAAGCATTTTTTACACTCAATAATTAATTTCAGGCCGAAAAAGGAAAAATAAAATTGCATGAAAAGATAAAGACGACAAAAGAAGAAATATTGGCCTTAGAGGAAAAAGTGAATGCAATGAAACAGAAATATACAATGATGGAAAGGAGAGCTGAGGAGCTGAGGGAGGCCGAGCAGAGAAAACACCAAGAAGAAATATCCTTCCTCAAGAAGACAAATGCACAACTTAAGGTAAAATAAAACTACAATCATTTTTATTATTTTAATTTTTTCTTGTATTTGTATTTATAGTTATTGACTAGAATCCAATTCTCTCTTTGGTCTCAAGATTTTCCACAATATTTTTCACTTAATAATAAATAGTCTATTTGTGTCATCGTAGGTCAGGATCCATAAATGAGGACTGGGCATATTAGGAATAACTTTTCACACATGACTCTTTTTTCTTTTTTTTTTTTTTATAATAGTATCAAAAGTAGAGAATTTAAATGAATCCTAACAATCTACTTTTATCATTCTTTGCAAAACTAAAACAACCTGTCGTACAGTATTCATTAATATTATTCCTGCCAAACAGATCTGTTATCTAGGACTCCATCTGAACAAATGACTGACCTGGTAATTTACTAAAAATGTTATGTAATAACGTATTGTTATATAATAAAGCTATATAAAATGTTATATAATAACATTTACTTGTCAAATACTTGTAAACTTCTAATTTTCTGTAGAAAATATTCATTTAGAAGATCAGAACTATTTGGATACATACCAAATTGAGCTTGAGCTAAAATATCAAATTCCTCCCTATCCAATCCCTTACAATCCAAAGTTCTTTGAAGAAACCTTACAGCTTCTTCTAATGTTATGAATGAAATGAAAAATGAGTGAAAAGACCTCAACACACCATTGGTTGCAGATTTGATCCTCAATTGATATAATTCCTTTAATTACAAAATCCTTACTCATACAAACCTACCATTTTGTAGCTTTCATCCCAATCTATTCCCAATAATTCTACATAGTTCTTAATAAAAATATAGCCACATGACGCTTTTTTAATATAGTTCTATATTAAAAGAAGAAAACCTTTATTTAGTAGAGAGTACGAAATGTAACACTCATATTTTGGTATAAAAGTAAGAGTGATAAATTTAGAAAAATATACTCATTAACACACTTAGGTCCACAAGTAATTTTTTAATTATGAGAGATAGTTGACCATGTATGATATACGATGAGAAGATGGTTGGGGTTGCAGTCAAAATGAAACACAAATAAGTGGTGTAACTTATTTGATTGTGCCAACGTTTCGACTAAAGTTTCTAGCCTTCATCAGGGCTAAGAACAGAACAAGATAACCAATAATTATAGAAAATAAAAAATAAAATGTAAACAGAATGACATAAAGTGAATAATTTTACAGAATGGAATCAATAAAATGAAGTGATGAGAGAAGTGGAAAATAAAATGTATACATAGGTAACTGAAAAACTAGGTAAAATAACATAACTAAGGAAATAAAATAAAAATGAAGTTATATAATGCAAAGAAGTATGAATATATTAGTTATTAATAATTTAAAAATTAAAATATGGAAAGAAAAGTAAAATTGAGACAAAGAAAATATATATAATCATAATAATTGATAAAGAGGAAAAATATAAGTAAAGTTTAACAAAAGAAATGAGTATAAGAAAAAATAATTTTGAAAACAACAATAATAATATAAGGTGAACATACCTAATAACGTGGGTAAGAAAAATTGAGAAAACTAGGGGTGGTAAAATAAAGATAGGGAAAAAAAAAAGAATAAAAAACACCTGTTAGCTTAAAAGCCAAACATGTATACTGGTATACTGCGCCAATAACTGCTAAACTCCAAATTAATAATTAATTCTTGTAACGTCTTTTTTAATTCGGAGTTTTGCGGTTATCAGCGTAGAATATCACTTGGCGTTTGCTTTTCAATCTAACAAGTTCGTTTTATTCTTTTTTTTTTCCCCCTATCTTTATTTTACCACCCCTAGTTTTCTCAATGTTCCTTACCCACGTTATTAGTTATGTTCACCTTATATTATTATTGTTGTTTTTAAAATAATTTTATTTTTTCTTCTATTCATTTCTTTTGTTAAACTTTACTTATATTTTGCCTCTTCATCAATTATTATGGTAACATATATTTTCTTTCTCTCAATTTTACTTTTCTTTCCATATTTCAATTTTTAAATTATTAATAACTGATATATTCATACTTCCTTGCATTATATAATTTCATTTTTATTTTATTTCCTTAGTTATGTTATTTTACCTAGTTTTTCAGTTACCTATGTATTCATTTTATTTTCCACTTCTCTCATCACTTCATTTTATTAATTCCATTCTGTATAATTATTCACTTCATGTTATTCTGTTTATATTTTATTTTTAATTTCTATACTTATTGGTTGTTATCTTGGTCTGTTCTTAGCCCTGATTAACTCCAGCTGAAACGTTGCCATAATTAAATAAGTTACACCACTTATTTGTGTTTCATTTTGACCGCACCCCCAATTATCTTCTCGTAAGTAATTTTTTAATAATATGATAATCATGAATTAATTAATAATAATGTTTAATTCCTTATTTATTATCGAGCAAACAATTTTAATATTTCAGTTGAATGAATTAATCTAAAACTTATCAGTAGTAATTTTCTTTATGTACTTGATGAAAAAAATAAATAAAAAATAATAATAGACATAGACTCCTCAGATCTATGAAAAGAAATTAACCAAAAATTTTTTAATAGAGTGACTTACTTGATGGTGAGTTAGGAAAATTTGAAGAATTAGTTGAAACAGCCGAAGAAGAGGAAGCAAGTGGATTTGAAGAAATGGAAGAAGAAGGATCATATTAGAAGTTTAGCAAATTCTAAATAGTTGCCAAAAAATAAATAAATAAAATTTATTGATGTATTTATTTGTTTATTTAATATATCCAAGTTAAGTCTCTAACACTTTTTGTTATTGCTTTAAATGTCCAACTTTTCCACCAACCTGGCCATCCTCAGAGTCAATCTTAAATACAAATCAATCAATTCTGCCTAGGTTAATAAATTTAGTCAAATCAACCTATTGTGTCACTTTTCCATTAAATTTTAAAAGTTTTAAACACAGATTAACTTAACACTATTAATAGTGTAATAAATGAGAGATGATTGTGTTAAGTTAATCTGTAATTAAAAGTTTTAAAATTTAATGAAAAGGTGAGAAAATAGGTTGATTTTACTAAATTTATTAACCTAGGCAGAATAGCCTCACATTAATGATTTAGAATTAGGTGTATTACTTAATTAGTATTAAAAATTAATTAATGAGAGCAAAAATTAAAAAAACAGTTATTATTATTAAATAATTACTGGAAAATTTCAAAATTGTTTTGAGTCTCACAAATAATAAATAACTAACCAATTAACATAAATCAAATAATTTACAAAAATCAATGAATGAATTGACTAATATAAATAACTAACAAATGATCGTTTTGCTAATTCTAGTATCATCAATTAAAATTTCCATTCAGCTTCATGGCTTGTCACAAATATACTTCAATATTCAAGGCGCAAGCTTTGTTAGAGACAATAATTCTAAATAAGGACCTCCTTTCATTTATATACTGAATTTTACTATCTTTTTGTAAGAATATCATATAGATTATGTTAACAATAATTGTAAAAATATCCTTTTCAGGAATTTTGTTGCAGAAAAAATACATAAGAAAGCTGCTTATAGAATAAATTAAAATTATACTGACGTTTTAAGTAGAAAGCCCTTTCTTACTGTGACTTTTAATTTTTATCCTAACACAAAGTATTTTTTTTAGGTTATAGCTCAATCTAAACTCTAAATAAAATTGTTTATTATTAAAAATAAGTGTCATATGTAGAGAGAAATTATAATACTTGTAACTTATCCTAATTAAGTTACAATTATTTTATTTTAATTATGACCCAACAGAATATATCCGACACATTTACCTATTGCTAGGGCGATTTTTTGCTGAGGGAGTTAGTAGTGACTTTTATTTCTGTGGTGGTCCCATGAAATGAAAATTTTACCCAATACAAACAAAATATTTGTTTTGTATCAATTTTTTGGTGAAATTATGACCATGTTAAATAAAAAGTAAGTGAAATTCACTAATCGATTTCAGTCATTAATTTTTTTTTTAAAACCATTTTTTTTGGTGTGGAAACTATTAAAAGTGATTTAAAATATAACATAAGACAAAGTGAAGGGCTTGCACTATTTCTTATTGAATAAATTAAAAAATTTAGAGTCTGTTAGACCTCATCGTAAATTTCACGATGTAGAGTCTGTAAATTTCACCTCTTGAGGTTTAACATATTTTGAGAATATGTTTGTATTAATTACTTACTTTATTATTAATTTTAAACAATTCAGATTCATATAGAATCCTAATATGAATGTGATTTTATTTATTTACTTCTAGAACATCATATTAATTTGAAAAATTTATTTTAATACTAAAAACTGATTATTTGTTTCAGGCCCAACTGGAAGCAATAATTGCTCCTAAAAAATAATACCTGTCAACTAATACTACTATGAAACATATATTGAGGCTGTGAACTGCTAAACTGCTTACTTCTAATTTTTGATAATGTGCTGTAAATAATGTTACAACACATTAGTTGCTGGATGAAGGGAGTTTTCAAATAATAATTGATTTTTAAATGTAATAAAATAAACAAAGGGATTATTTCGAACAGATTTAGATGCTTCATTCTGACAGTTAGCAATAATAACTATTGTCAACTCGTTTTATAAACAAAATGGAAGTACAGTCTTTTGCAGCCCACGCCCTCAATTCTTCTGTCATCTCCATACTTTAACTCAATGTTTTATTTATAATTTGCTGTTTTGTATGATTATATAATTTAACTTCTTTATATAATTTTGGTTAATGTTATAAATCACATTTTATTATGCTAGACTTATAAATCATTACCACAACACTGTTTTTTTATTAGATTATGATAGATTTGTATAAAATTGTTGTTCTATTTATAAGTACAGTTATTATAATTTAAAATGTATTCATTAATGTTAATAGATAAAGTAAACAAAATGTAAATAAGTATTTCTTGTATAGTTACTTTGTTGTTTTGATTAAAAATAATTTACTATATATAATTAAATTACTCAAATGTTAGTAAACAACTTAACTGTTCTGCAAACTTGTATTGGCTGTATTATAAATTGTGTTTGTTTGTTTTCAGTTTTATCTTCAAGATGCTTTTTTTAAAGTAACATTTAGGTAATGATATGGATAACTGAAGACTAGATTAAAAATAATTGTTTTCAACTACATTATTTTTGTTATTCCTTTTTCACAACAATCTTATACAATAACTGAGTATTAAAAACATTCATATAACAGTAAAAATAAGTTTTATAATTATTCATTTGACAAAAAAAAATTCTGTCTTTTGAAGATTCATATTTGACTAGTAGTTTCAAACACTTTATCTGTCAGTTTTATTACCAAATTCCTTTATCTATACATAGCAAAACATATCAAATAAAAATTGATTTCATCTAAATTGTTGTCAAAATTATTTTTCCAAGGGGAATACAAACTTACATAGTACAATAGTACAGTAAGTAATAATAATAAGTACAGTAGTTTGAAATTTACAGGGAAATGTTTTTAAAAAAATCTTTAATACTTCCTCTTCAAACACTTTATTTTGAACTCCTCTTTATAAAAAAATAAATAAATAAATAAAAATATGAGTTAAATAAGAATACAGAAAGGTAAATGATTCTCAATTGTGTACAAGTGTAAATCTGTTGTGGATCAGGGAAGATTTTATAATAAAAGAACAAAGAGTACACTTGCACTCAAGAATGCTGCCACAGAACAGACCCAAAACCAAAGAAAAAGCTAAGTGTCCAAAGGAGCCGTCCGTGGCTCAGAGGTTAGACGCAGGTCTATTAGCCTGAGATTTGTGGGCGGTGCTTGTTCAAATTCCAGCCTGTTATCTTTTTTCATTAAGTGGAGGTCCCACAAAATGAAAATCTTGACCCTACACCATGGTTAGAATAGGTTGGTCACCTGTAGATAATTAGGCAAACATTACCTTCGCTGTGGATTTCCTTAAAAAATAAATAAAATAATAAGTGACTAAAAGGTCTGAAGCAGTGCTGCCACCAATAGTGTTGTTTTATTCATGATTATATTTACAAAGTATTTGGGCTACAAATAAACCTTTTTATTACAAATAAAATAATAAAACCAATTTTCTACAACAAGATCTGATGATTTTTCAATTCTACTAATATGATATAAATTTCATTTTTTTGGAAAATGTTAATATTAAAATTGTGAATTTATGATTCGAAGAAACATAATGAAAGTAGACATAAAATTATAATAATATGTATTTTTGTAGATGTAGTAAGTAGCCCAGCTCAAAAATATCAAAATAAAGAGTTTTAATAAGTATTAAAGGGTTGTTTTTAAAACTTAATGAATTGATGAAATTATAAAATATTTAATTTAATCCTACATTTTTTTTATTGACTTTATTTAATAAATGCAATCCTATCTTCAGAATGAAGAAAACCAGCAAATGATACTTTGCAAAATTACAACAATAGCATGCATCGCAGAATACCATTACTACTTCCTCCTGACTTTTATTCAATTCATCAGTTAGCTAAGATATCTTATCCAGTTCCTTTTTAGTCTTTGGTAGGTGTTGTGGGGACTGTTTGCGATAGCCATATCTTGTAACAGTCTGATGTTATAGTTTGTCATGAAATGTCTCGTATGATGTTTTAATGTTGTCTTGTACAGTAAGTAAGAGTAACTGTGTGCAGTGTTCTCTTACTTATGTACCATGACGATTGTGTAATCTGATTTAGTGTTTTTGATTGAAAATTTTTAAATTTATTTATGTGAGTTCTTTTTTTTTTTCTTTCCCATATATTTGTGAAGCACATTTCCAAATAATCCAACTTAATAGTATAAATCAATCAGATACTTAAAAGAGACTATGTAGAACGATTAAAAAATTTTATGAATCAATTTATGAGTAAAGCAAATATTTTATCTGTCAACATTTTCTCTAGTGTAACACACTATTGAATTTCTATATTTTTGGTTTGTTAGTTATCATATGAAATTTTTTTATTTCATTTTTTTTAATATATTAATTGGTTTTTTTTAAAGTTTCTTTTGAGTGTAAAAATGAAAAATATGATTGATTTTGTCGCTCTAAGCAGTCCCTCCCTTGATGTGATGGAAATTGAATAAACTAGCCATTATTAATCTTCTTTCATGGCCTAAATTTTTCATTAAAAAGAGGAGAATGTATTTTCATCTCCCACCCAAACTAAGTTAAACAACAATTGATGTAACGAGTCTCTACTTACCAGTTTGGTATTTTTCCTTGCTGTTGTTTTTTTCTTGAAGTTCTGGAAATGTTTTAAGTCAGTTCACTTATACACTAAAATAGTACCAAAAAGTTCAGTTAATTCCTTTAGATCTTAATTAAACATATAATGTTTGTTTATATAACTTTTTCAAAATAATATCTGTATATAACTTAGGGTATTATGTTCTATGTTGAGTTTAATAATCATAATAGATGTGAGAATACTTCAACTATTATTAAGCAGGAGAAGTTGGTATTAGAGTTCAAACTATATTTTACATTGAAAATATTTTATGATCAAAAAAGTAAGACCGATCACTAATAAATAAATATTTACAATTATAATTAGTAATTAGGTGATTTAATTCGTTTTATTACTCCTTATCCCTATATATTACTCCCTAGAATAAGATTATTTTTTTAAATAGATATCTCGAAAACTATAATATAAAGTGTGTACCTGCTTCATAAGAACAATATCAAGAATTGTTCCATGAAGACAACAAAAAATTAAAAAATTCGAATCAATCTAGTTTAATTCTTCCATGAAATATTTTTTTTTTTTTAATTTCGTAGTTTTGGTTGTTTTATTTTAATTAAATAATGAAATTATATCATACTTTATAAATTTAATTGTCCTCCATTAAAATTTATGAGAAGGGTCAACAACCGATTATTTGATCTAACGATTATCGTCTATCGTGATACTGTCTTCCTATGTTGGTATATGTATTTTTTAAATATGTATTAATCGAATTACAAAAACTATCGATACTTTTCTTCGATAGCGACTTCTTTATACCCTAGATGACCGATTAACCCCGACGAGATCTAATCCTATTCAAATATGTCCGCCCTGACGAAGGCCCTCATTAGGACAACGAGGATGGAGATTGCCGTGTCCTGATAGATTTAGTAATTACAGGATCACAAGGAATAAAAACAAAACTCCTCCCGAAAACCAAAACAAAAACTAGAAATAATGCTTTGTTTATTCAAGGCTCCAATAAGGAGGTAGTTGGGGAGGCACCCACGGCTATAGGAGTTTGAATGCTCCATCGATCAACTTACATCCATCTGTTACTGTCTCTTTACTCACGATCTTTTATTGCATGTCATTTTATATCAATTCAATTGTCATTTTTTCCCTATTTGTATAATGAATTGAAAAATTATGTCGACGAATATAAATTATAAAATAATTGACATACGTTATGGTTTAATGTTATTTGTTTCATACTATCTAATACGTTGTAAATAAAAATTTGGGCATGAAAAAGTAGACAATTAAAAAAAAAATTAAAATATATTTATGAGTCTAAATTCTTTATATAATTTAGACCATGGTTTACTTTATTTTTAGGAAATTATAAAAATGAGTGTTTATTCACAGCCTAAAAGGATATATTGAAAAAAAAAAAGCTCTTTGTTATAATACTTCACATGTTTAGAGTTGAGAAGATTTAAGTTTTGAGAATTATTAAGAAAATTTCGAATTTTGTTTTTATAGTCAACAACTTCAATAAGTATATACAATTTTATTTAAATTCAGAAAACTTAGTTCAAACAGAATAAATTAAATTTTCAAGAAATTATTCCATTGCTCATTCATATTATTCGTTAGCGTATAATTCGGAAAAATGAAATTGAAAAATTAAATTCAGTTAGTAAAAAAAATATTTAACTTTTAATTTATTTTTCAATAACAATAAATGTTTGTAGATAAATTATATAACTGCTGATTTTTTATTATAGATATATAAAGAGAACCCCCAAAATGAACATAAAATTTTAGCGTTAAACTTTAGGTCAATTTTTATCGTTTTTACAGCAAAAATAAATTAATCTTGCAAACATTAAGTTTTTTTTAGCTTAAAACTAATCGGTGAAACCGTAAATACTTGCTTTGACTGAAATTGGCACGTATAATCGAAAAGAAATGTCTCCAACTCTTCTAATCTTCCAATACAAAATAATTAAAATGGTCAAGATACAAACAGCGATCCACTTGGTAGGATTGACTCTGGACTGAAGATGAGCAAATATTGCAACTAATTAAAACTTATAAACATTTTTTTTAACGAGCATTGGTGTATATGCCAGACTTATATATTAATGATTTTTTTTTTCATTTAACAACACTTTGAAAATTTCCTCCTAGACATTTTTACGATAAATAAATTAACGAAGAACGATAGACCAACTTGAGAAGCTTCTTCTGACATTCCTCTTTTCCATCGTGTGACACACTTCTTCCAAATAGTACAAGAGTCTTTGTGGATGAGTTTATTTGTAACTGGAAGTGAATGGGAAGTTTAGAGCGTTTGTCAAGTTGGTGTTGTAGCAATCGAAATCTACGAGCAGGAAATTACATATTTAAGATATAGTATATACCTGGGATGTGACAGAAACTTTTTCGTAACATCGATCGACCAGAAGTGCCACTAAAATCGATTTTTTACATATTTTCAATTTTCTCCAAAACGGATCATACGATTTTAATTTAACTCGATGAATCAATAATCAATTAAGATAGCTTTTATCTTTATTAACATAGTGTAACAACTTTAATACTGACTTTTTAAAAAATCTTTCTCTAAAAACCTATAATTTTGTTTATTTGAAAAAAAATAACCAATTCTCCTCGTTAGCTATAATAATAATTAACGGTAAATACTAAATATTAATGAATTTTGTTAATAATTAAACTAGAAAAAAAGAAAAATCCTGACATCACATCGGATGGGGAAAGGTAAGACCACCCATATTGTATTTTGTTAAAATGTTGTATTCGTTAAAATATAAAATTTATATTTGTTACAACCACTTCGAGAAATCCTAAAATACGAATTTTTTTTAACAATATAAAAAAAAATTGTGTACATTATTTCTCAATCTCAAAATCTCCTTCCCTTATCTTTAATTTTTTTTTATTTGCGTTAAGTTTAACACGTTCCACCAATCTAACAAAGCTTTTGGACGTAAGTTGGTTAGTAAGCAAAAATTGTACATCACACCAGAATTTATTTTTACTATTTAAAATTATTCAATAACTATAAAATTGCACATAGTTTGTGTTGTCTTTTG
>NW_027105077.1:157730-162354 GCF_000696795.3 Halyomorpha halys
CAAACTCCCATGACCAGAGGTGCACTAGCCATCGCCCGAAGGGAATACGGTAATGAGCCGCAGACATTACCCAACTCAACAGAGCCGGATCCCGGACGATAAACTGCCCGCTCCGGACCTATAATCATCTTTTTTCATCGAAGATGCTCCTCTGGAATATAGTTTTTTGTCCTCCGTTGTTCTTCTACCGTCTTCGGCTACTCCTTGGGTTAACGTGCCCATTCATCTTGAGGCTGGCGAAGCACCTGCCCTGTTTAACGATAATAATAATCAAATCCAAACTGAAACGTATTCAAATCGGTAGAGGACAGGTGATATCTGAGTGCAAGTTCAAGGGCACTGATTAAAATCTAATCTGATATGACAAGATTTGGAAATTCCAAAACGACTTCTGGAGCAACTAATTCCTTCCCATAATTATTATGAACTAATTTAGAAGTATAACAAAAAAAACGCTCATAAAGATTGAAGAAGCTGTAAATAGCCTAATATTATTGTTAGTTTACGTTTTGAAATAGCGTTCACTCTTTTCACGTCAGCATAAATGAATACATCTATACACAAAACGCATATAAGATATACACAATAATAAATATAGTGTGGGAAGAAATCCTTCGTTTCAGAAATTTTCAGTTTTCTACTGGATTTTCTGTCCTGGAAGTTGTTTGTATTAATTTGTTTATTTGATGAGGTGAAAAAACTTCTATTTTGAACAGAATACTATTTTATAATTTAGTTACGAATTTTCGGGTTTACCCCATATTCATGTGCATTGCTACAATTAATTTAATATCAACAATTTTTTCTATTATATATATACCTCTTTTTGTCAATTATATTTCTGTCATGTACATACATATAATTTAAAACTTTACTAAATCATATTATTTAAATAATGTACAATTTAAAATCTATATACATGACAATATTTCATGATAGAAATAGATGTAATTGACAAAATGAAGTAAATTTAGAGTATAAGATTTTGATTGTATACATACATACATACAATACTCTACATATAAGATGCCAGTATTTCCTAGCTTCCTTTTTATTCCAAGCAATTAGTACTCAACGCCCCTCCTATATCCTAGAAAACCTGCTATCCAAATTCTCTGTCCAATCCCGTACTACCAGGGACCTGTTTCATAATGAAAGCTAATAGTATTAGTTCATAGTACAAGTGAAGAAACTAGTATGGTAATAATACTAATACTTATTTTTTTCATGATAGGGATGACTATTAGTGATATTACAGGAGTTAAAAAATACTAAAGTACAAGTTACTATTCTACAAGTCTGAGTAATTGAATTAAGATAAATCTACAAGACTAATAGTATTAGTTTGTACTTTATTATGAAACAGGGCCCAGGTCCCATTTATCTGACATATACCATATATTAATTGTTTTTTACCTGAGCTGTATATCTCTGGAACTCCATTCCCTCTCACACACGTAATATACCAACCCTTCCCTCGTTTAAATCCCTTATATTTCACTACCTTAAGATTCACCAATCTGACCCATTATTATAATAGTACAGATATTTTGTAATTAACTTTTTGTTTTGTTTTTATTTAGTCAGTTAGTTTTTTAATTAATCTATTTTTTCCCTCTGTACATAAGTTATAATTAAGTGTGGCCAAATTGTTTCATGGCCGATAAATGTTATTATAAAATTAAAATTGCCTTTGTAATTGTTCTCAAGGGACATAGTCCCAGAATAATAAACTATTATTCAATATATAGAAAAAAAAATTGACAATATTAAATTAATATGACATATGGTGTAAGCCCAGAACTTCGAACAAAACATATACAATAGTATCGTGTTCTAAATGGAAGTTTTTCACCTCATCAAATCATTAAATTATCAGTTTTCTGAAGTCAGGTATATTTATGGCTCCTCTACATAATCGATTAATTTTAGATCTATGTAATAATTAGTTTCGATTTATCGGTAAGAGCAATACAAATACAAATCAATCTTTAAAAAATTTTAGTTGAATGTTTATTTTTTTGAAAAATAGACGTCATGGAGTTAATTGGCCCATGGCAACTATCGTAAACTGCATGATATACCCATAATGGTAGTACTGTCGCACAAGGTCCGGTGCGATAACTGATACGATACCTAGCGGCAGTGAAGCAGGTGTCACGTTAAAACCAGTTTTACGGTTACACATTAGTGCCATGATAAGAACTGTTGCATTCCCTGCAATGGTTGAACTGTATAAGGTTTACCGTTATGCTAACATTTATTGTCAGGATAGTCTACAGCTGTTACATTGAAGTCCATGACACTTTACAGCCACGATAGCAACTGTCACAGTAACTGCTATTGTTTAAACTGGATGACACTTACCATAACGTCAAAATTTACTGTCGACAACATTGTGGCATTTCAAAAGCACTATCGGGTCTAGAGTTCCAAACGACAGTAACTGTCACACTAATTAAGCTACTGTCACTTATGGCCTGATTGTTAATTATTATTCTTTTATTAAAAGTTATTTTAATCTTTTAAAAAAATACATTGGTAATCGCTACCTTGCATATAACCTATTAATCAGCTAAGAGGTCCAAAAAAAGGTTGAGGACTTCTGATTTCGGTCAAAGCGAAGTGTGAGTTAAAAAAATTAAAATCTGTACCGCTACAACCCATGAAGGACCAGTGGTTCAGTACTTTGTAAAGAAGTACTGTTACTATACCAACGGTTGTGCAAGGAGGTAATTTGGTCAGAATCACGCTCAACCGCCAGATTTTTACCCATTTAAGAGGCTGGGTGGACCCCAGGAGGGCTCTAGAATCCGCAGGAGTTTACTCACAGCAACAGTGTAATAGAAAACAATTTTCTACCCAGTCGGATTTGAACTCGGGTCCTTGGAATTCGTAGCTACGCGCTTTACCCCGTGGCTATCGTGCTCTCTAATGTTAGTTGAAGTGAAATAATGATAAAACTATATTTTGTTTGTGATAGAGATAGAAAATAATCTTGAATTAGTTCTAGACCCCTCGTCAAAGTTGAGTGACGGACCATCTCTACAAACAGCCGAGTCATCACAACTTCGATTATTTTTTTTTAATTCTTATTTCTTTCTTCTTTCATTTTCGAAGGAGCGTAGAACAGAGCACCAAATGGATAACAAAAGGATCTAAATATTAATAAATCTGGTGAAGAAGCAGGAGAGGAGAGAAAAAAAAAATTATATTTCAAAACGGCTACAGAAGAGAGCGGTCGTGTCGGATGGAGCCAATAGACAGTGACTAGGAGAAGCCCTGCTTAAAAAAGGCCGTGATATGGTCACGTCTGGTCACGCTGGGAAGGCGAAGGCTACCGGTCGCCCGTTCTCACCCAAGCCTCACCTACCCACTGCTATATACACGTGTATACATCTGCATCTCGGTGTATGTATATTACATATAAGTGTATATTACATAGATGGACTTTTCCCCCTCTGTGGTAAGCCCTACAAAGGAAGCATGTATTTTAAATAATTTGTGCATTTGTGCACCATGCAAAAAGCATATTATAAGCAAATATTGTTGCATTAATATTGGATACATGTAATTACAAAATTGTATAGAAGATAATATATAGTAAGTTATTTATAAAAGAGAGAACATAAAACAAAACAAGAAGAGGTAAGAAAAAGAAAGATAATAATAAATAAAATATAACTCAGAAAAAAAGAATAAAAATAAATATAAAATAAAATAAATAATAAAACAGAAATGATAAAATTAAAATAAAATAACAGATTTTTCGTTAAATACCTAAAAGATCCTTTCTTAAGCGCCCATCAAACAATAATTTAAAAAATGGCTATATTTACTCAATTATAATTACCTATTTACTAATCACATAATAATGAACATTTTTCAATCTTAAAAATTTATTGGCGCCTTAGGACTCCATCTTTACAAGAGACTTACTTGGAATCCACTCACAAGACTGAAACGACAAGAAACTGCTCGTAGATTCCGATTGCTACTTGACAAACGCTCTAAACTTCCCATTCACTACCAAAAAATTATAATACACTATGATGATCAGACCAATTTGGACATATGAAATTGAGCTCTGGGGCTCTACCAAACCATCTAATTCCTCCCGCATCCAATCCTTACAATCCGAAATCCTACGTAAAATCCTAGATGCTCCTCATTAGGTTACAAATAAACTCATCCACAAAGACCTAAACGAATGGGATCATTGCAGATTTGACCCAAAACAGATATGCGTCTTTTCATTCCAAACTCCTAAACCATCCTAACCCATAAGTTCTTAATCTCTTAACCTTAACAATCCCTGATAATCCTCCGAGGAGTCTGAAAAGAAGATAGTCAATGGACCTTCTAATTTAAATTAATGCTTGAAGTATCACCAATGGGTGGTTCCTTCCCAAGATTTGCAAGTGTAAATGAAACATTCCACATATTTATTATTTTGTACAGCTGTAAATAACATTAAATAAATAAATTAAAAAAAATATTTTACATTTTGTTGCTTCTAAATGTAACGTATTAGTTGATCGCCAATCCCCCGCCCCCATTTCTCTTGTTTGTCTTGTGCCTTCAGCTTCATGTTTGTGTATAGCTGCTTTCAGTAAGGTCTTAT
>NW_027105077.1:163360-163865 GCF_000696795.3 Halyomorpha halys
GGGTTCGGGCTAGATCGGTTACATAAGGAACATTGGTGAATTTATTTTGAGAAATCTATATTTCTCAAAAACCATTCGACGAACAGATATCTATTAGCACTCAAATTTAAGCTAATTTAATGGGCTATGAAGTAATTTGAGAAGTTTATCTTCGCAGGAGTAGTAGTTCATCTTCTCCTCATATATATTATCTACGGTCAACTATCTTATCATTATTATAAAACACTATATTCTGTTTTAATTAACAATAATAAATAATAAATATATACAATATAAATGGCATGCACAAGATGATAGTAAATTAATACAAAAAAAGTGAGATTAAGAGGAAAAAAGTGAGCAAACTTAAAACTATTTAAAAAAAAAAAAAATATATTATTTGGTTTCAGTAAGTTAAAATAAAAGTTACAGCAAAAAAAAAGAAACAATAATAGAAAACATAAATACGTAGAACAAAAAATAGCATTAAAACAACTACACACAAAATATTGGAAAGTTGTAATTC
>NW_027105077.1:165602-166636 GCF_000696795.3 Halyomorpha halys
ATACTTTCAATAACTTATTATAGCACAAACTTAAATTCATAAAAACTGTAGAAAGGGACTTTTATTATCTTGTTTTAGCAATCGTCTGTCTACTTTCTTCATAATTAGTAATAATCCATTATATTCTATGGAATATCTAAAACCTATGGGTGAGGCTTCTTTTTATCTCCTTATATGTAAATTTTACCACAGTTTTAAACAACGAAGAAAAAAAAATTCATCTTTACTAATTGACCAAACTTACAATTTATGGTACTCTTTTGAGACAGAATTTAATGCTGTTTAATTTTGTTTTTATAATAATTTTTTCACAAGAAGGTACCGTGCAATTTTTGAGTATTTGTATCGGGTTCGTTAACTCTTATTTCGTAATGAAAATTTAGTCCTCTCACTCTGGATATATTAGATTGGTTACTTCTAGGATAACCAATCCTTACCCCTCCTTCTCTCATATTAAAAAATTAATCTGGAAGAGTATAAATAAAAAATATATATATGCTTTCCACCTAAAGTTTCGACGTAGGAATTGATCACAAACATTAAGAAAAAATAAATAACAATAGTTTCTCAAAATGAAGTTTAACCGGTGACAGTCACGGGCAGGGTAACTAAGGTTTCAAACTGTTTAATCTACCAAAGGTATCTAAGGCTATGGCTTCTTTGCTTCCTTTGTTTTCTGAGATTATTTTAACTGGAGAAGAAGAAGTGGTTTAGTTTTGAATTCAGTATGCCGTCGACTTTGAAACTGATCACACAATCCTTCGCACCAGTGTCTAAACTCTTTATCAGTTCTAACTAGTAACAAAATACCACAAGGAAGTACCAAGCCCGAGCAAGGGTAGAACTTCCTCTACTCCCTCACTGTTCCGATTGACAAAAATATATTTCATTAATATTATTCCATCAACTGCCAATAAGGTCAAACCGTATAGACTTCGTGCAGTGTGCTGTTCGAAATTTCTAAGTTAAAAAAAAAGTGAGAAAGGAAACAAAATACTACTGCTCGAATTGTGACGTCGGCTTATGTGCCCCGT
>NW_027105077.1:167256-171892 GCF_000696795.3 Halyomorpha halys
GAACTAAATTTTATTTTGTTTTTATTTTATATTCAATTTTATACTCTTTTGGATAATAATGTAAATATAGTTATTAAGGTTAAGCATTTAAGTTAAGGTTAAGTCAATCTATAAGTTTTAATTGTTTTATTAATTATTGATAAGAATTCTTGTTTTTTCTTTTTCATTCTGTGTACATATATACTTATGTTTTTTGTTTGTTGTTCACGGAATATTACAATAATTCAACAGGTGGGTAGGTAACACCCCTAGGTTTTCTGTTATCTACATGTAAAGGTATTCGCCAGTGGTCATAATTAAACAATTGTTTATATATGGGTATATTTTAGTTATATTGTGGGTATAATGCTTCGGGGTTTTCGTTATTTCCAAGAAAAAATAACGTGGCGCCTAAGGAGTAATTTATTCTTTATTTTATTTTTTTTTTTTTTTCGGATTTGTGATTATATTTATTTTTTTCTTATTTTCCTTTAGCCCCTTCTCCGCTGAGCGTGGGCAACTATAAACAATAAACATATAACTAAGGATAAATCAAAATTTGCGGTTATAGAATGGCTGTTTGAATTATGCCAAATTGACGAAAAATAAACATTTTTGATATATTATCTCTTCTTTTTTAGCGCTTATTCCCATATTGATTTAAATAATTTATTATGTCGGAAAGAAGATCTCTAGCTTATTGTAAAAATATAGCGACGATATAGAAACTATTTGCTGAGAGCAGTAGCAGCTGGACTGTGGCAACAATCCTCCCAGTTTTCCTCTTGAGTAAACACAACTCTCCAGTCCCTTGGTCTTCCATTATCAATTTACTTTGTCCAAATGTTTCAGGATAGAACAGACTGACTTTTTTCCTGAATAATATTATTCATATAATCCAGGTAATGTCATTCCAGAGAGCTGATCATGGTGTGCACTACTTATATGTACCATATTGGATACAAAGTTTATTAAAATAATTGTTGCTACATCTTCGTCAATAAAAGCCAGACTTACAGTTTTGTTATTAGGTTAGCTTTGTAATTCAAAAATTAATTAATTTTTGATGAGCATCTTGAATGTTTCGTAAGATAGTTTTTTAATTTCTTGGATAATTTGCCGTTTTTTTGCTATATCTTGGCCAATAAAAGCCAGACTTACAGTTTTGATATTAGGTTAGCATTGTAGACAAATCAATTAATTTTTAATGAGCATCTTTAATGTTTTATAAGATTAATTCCCTGGACAATTTGCCGTTCTTGTACAAAAACCTCTAAATTGTTAAAACCTTCTGTAATTCTCATGAATTATTCAGGGACTGAATTCAATGGAATGCATTTTTTTTTTTAATTTTGATGATATTTTCAGGTGTAAAAATATAAATCTTAATTTTTCCATCATTAAAATCATTTTTTCCTATAAATAAAATGATATTCTGATTTATTATTGCTCTCTCATTATTTTGGTGTAATCTGTGAATAAGCCTGGTGTAACCTGACCTCTTACGGCAATGAAATTTACACAAAGGTTTCTCCAATATGTACACTTTTATAAGAAAATAGTTCTATCGCAAAGGTGCACTACAGCTCGAAAATGTACAAAAGCGAATTTTCCATTATCAAACTAGAAATTTAGATAAAAATATTTCAAGAAACAAACCTACTTTTGAAATAATTGCAATTTGTATACTAACTTTCGATGGTATTGATTTGGCAGAAATATTTTTTGTTGAATAGTTTAAAAAAATAAAAACAGTAAAAACCCCCTTTTTCTTGATGCCGAAATAACGTCTGTAAGATTAAGACTACGGCTCACTAATATTGTTTGATGGATGATTCACCTGTTACGGTGGATTCGTTGATAGGTATTTGAGTGTAAGAAACCACACTCATCTATACGATTAGACACATTTCATTTTGGAGGGTTTTTCACCTTTCCACCACTGTGTGGCGTAGCTCAGTGAGTAAGGTACTAATTATCTCCTGGGTCCAAGTTCGATTTCGGCTTTAGCGCGTAATTATTTATTCTGTTGATGTGAATTGACCTTGAAGTCCATAGACAATTGAACGTGATCTGGATTAAATCATCACCCTGCACAACCGTTATTCTAGAAACAGTACTTCCGTACTATATAGTAATCTCCTGACCCTTGATGGGTTGCAGTAAACGTAATAATATAAAACATAGGAAGCTGTAACAGCTTTCTCACAAGTTCACAGAGCACAAATCTTCTGCAAGTCCTATCGAGTAGTTCTAACCTATCCCCTGCCTTCTCATCCACACTTATGCCAACATGCTGGTAAAACTAAGGCCATTCTTATTGGTTCCAAGCGCCTTCTCTTTTCCCTCTCTTACTATATCTGACTTTTCCTTAACAACCAATCGATCCACTTCAACTCAACAATAAAAAACCTTAGAGTCACATTCAACCAACACGTTTCCTGGAATAATCATATTTCCCAGATCACACGCAAATCCATAACTGTACATAAACATTCCTCAGAACACCCGTCAGCTATTAGTATCACCTCTACGGAGGACTGGTCTAGAGCTGCGACCAAAGAGACTCATGAATTCCTTCGTAAGATTTATCTTCGGGGTTTGGCGTTCTCAGTTCTTGTTGAAGTGGCTCTATCCAATCTCCCGAAGGCAATACCCCCTTGGTGCTTTCCTATTTCAAGTCTTTAAAATAAACAAAACATACCTATATCCTTGGTCTCCTCACTCTATGATCATCCATCCATTCATTAGATCCCAACCGATCGATTTATATATGCCCTGCCGTAGAACCGTCTCCAGTGGCAAATCCTTCTGGAATTCTCTTCCTATCCCCATTCGCTAATCAGCATCCATTCTTTCCTTTAAACAACACATATTTCTTCACCTACAACATAACCAAACCTCCGCATCATTGTAAGCAATATATATTTAGCCATAATTGATTGCTATCATAAATTATATCGTAATCTATGATTTTTATATAATTTTAACATTTATACTGAAACTTTTGAAAAAACATATATTTATTCTTAGGGAATATTTGTTGCAAAGTAAAATTATTTTTTTCATTTCATTTCATAACAGCATGTCAATGATAAAAATCTGTAGAGCTAGATTAGTAGTCGAAGAATCTACAACTCTTGAAGACTAGTTGTATATAGTAGTAGTAGCTTGTACATAGTATGTCATAGTCTGTATCCTGCCTCTATTCCCATGATACAAATAATAAAGTATATCTTGCACTAATCTGCGGTCGCATTTCTATCATTGTTGTACCGCTAATATTGTTTCGAGACATTTTTTTTTAAAAAAAGCCTATTTGGTAAGTTTCGGGGGAAATACAGTTTTAGATTCATCTGAGATAATTAACTCAAAATCGCGTTCGAAATATTTGATTACCATGCACTGAAACTTCTGGACCCCTCTCTACACTCACTTATTCCCTAACAAGGTAAATTAATGGATGATTGCTAAATACTATGAGGGCCGGACGGCACCCGCACGTGCTGATAGAGGATATAATTGCTTGGAGTTCTCTTCACACCTCGCCCGTTCATTGTGTTCGGCCATCTGCTCCACTCCACGTCTGTACCATCTGTCGTCCGGTAGAAATCTCGTTATCTCTATTCCTGTATTAACAATCGGGGACTGTGTGATTCGGTCTGTAAATACGTTAATAAATATCTATATGTCCTGAAGAATGGAAATATTTTTGTTAATCCGTCAGTAGTAGTATTATAGAGGTTTTTAATGAGGTGTTAATGGGTCACCCTACGGTGACGGTCGTGATGACGACGGTATTTATCTACATAAATATGAGAAAAAGATGGTGGAGGGTGCAGTCAGCAAATATTCTTATTCATTTTTCACATCTACATCACTTTTGATATTTTATCCACTAATATATATTTTGTATTCTTTCTTTCCCATTGTATCATAAACATCGTTCCCATTCTTTCATACATTTCATAAAGTTGATTTAAATTGTTCTGCATTATTTTAGACATTACTTATGCATCTTATTATGTTAATTACATTACTCATAATTTTCATTTTCTTCCTTACCTTGCACTATGTTTATTTCCATTTTTTTTTTTAACGCTTTCTGATTTTTAATCCTTATATCATTTATTATTTTAAATTATTACCTCTGTAATATTATATTTCATTTTCTATTACTATTAATCAAGTACTATCTACTTAATTTATTGTTACGTACAATCCCAAGTCTGTTTGATTATTATTTTAATTTTTTTTTTGTATCGAGTTATGGTTATTTATTTTGTTTTTTCAGCTCGGATGAAGTCTTGAAATTCAGGTTGAAACATTGGCAAAAATAAATAAGTTCTAAATGAGGCGTAGATAGTTGACCGTAGATTACTTGGAGAAGATAGTCGGGGGGTGCGGTCAACAAAGAGAAACATAAATAAACAAAAAAAAAATTATTTATGCCGACGTTTAGACCTGAGTTTCAGGTCTTCATCAGGGCTATAAAACAAAAGAGACAACAACCACCATTTAGAGAAAAAAAAATATATATATAAATAAAAATGAAACAGATAAAACTATATATATAAATAAAATAATAATAATAAAAATAAATAAATACAAATATATAAAATAAAATAAATAATAGACTAAAAATTGGGAAATATAC
>NW_027105077.1:173930-174355 GCF_000696795.3 Halyomorpha halys
TTTCAAATTTGTTTGTAAACTATTTCTTTTCAATTTTAGGTTTCTCTAAATGATGGTTGTTATCTCTTTTGTTCTATAGCTCCGATGAAGACCTGAAACTCAAGTCGAAACGTCGGCATAAATAAATATATTTTTTTGTTTATTTAAGGTTTTCTTTACTGACCACACTCCTCCCCTCCTCCCTCCCCCCCTTCGACCATATTCTCCTCGATTATATTATCAATAAATAAGTTCTTCTACTCATATAGAAATTTTATTGTTAATTCCATTAGTTTAATATTTCACTTTTTTTAAACTAACTTCTGGTTATTCACCTTAACACAACGATATTCAACTGGTAAGGTTGTGGAGGAGAGGTGTTGGAGTTGCACTGTCATTACGTATATTCTTCTTGTATTTGAAATTTCAAATTCGGGTATTTCAGA
>NW_027105077.1:174405-175321 GCF_000696795.3 Halyomorpha halys
AGGTAATTGTTGGATGATGTTCATTATTTCTGAGGGATGAAAGGCATTAGGAGGAAGGGTCATTTGGAGAGGAATTGAAATCACTGCTTCAACATGTTCAAGATGGGTTGGATTAAGGATATCAGGATGGGGGTTAAAAGTTTTGAAGAGGCGTTCGCCCAACATTTTAGTTTTTTCTTCATCTAATCGTGTCCAAGTCTTATTTTCAGTGAGAAGTGGATGGCTGAAAGATTTGTATTTTAGTAGTTCTCCATAATGATTTGTCAGTGGTATTTAAGTTTTCTTAACTGAAAGTTCTGGACATTTTGTATTCTGTGTTTTCTAATTTCTGCTTTTAGTCTGTTAGTCAATTTATTGTAACGAGTTTTGTCCGAGGGATATCTTGTTCTGTGCCACCTCGCTCTTGCCCGGCGTTTTTCTGTTAATAATGCGAGGTAAGTTGTTTTCTCTAAAACTTTTTATGTTCATTGGTGAAGTATAGTTAGTGATAGTAGTTCCTATCGATCTAGAAAGTATTTCGATAGCAGAGTCGATCTGTTCTTTAGTTTTTAATGAAATTTTTAAGTCAAGTACGTTTTCAAAATCAGTCCAAAAATTTTTCCATTTTCTAAGTTTAAAATAAAAAACTGGTGCAGTACGCGAATCACAAATTTCACTAAGCACTCTACTTTGACTATTTGGACATTTAATAATTTCTCTTTGCAAAGTTTTAACATTTCTCTTTTGCATAAGTATGGCAGGAATAGAAAAAAAAAATACAGTATAAACTAAAACGTACATTCTGATGTTTCTTTACCATTTTAAGCAGTTTTTCAATGCTTAATACAAGATTGATTTTATAGATTAAATCACTCCGTCAACTGAAATAAATAGGTGAAGTGAAATTTAGAAAAATCGTTATTTCATAATTGTTTGT
>NW_027105077.1:178633-179076 GCF_000696795.3 Halyomorpha halys
GAACTCATCAATATTTTAAATCAATGAACAGATCAAATACTATTTAAAGCTTCTTGCCAATCTAATAACATAAAAAGAAGTCTAAAAACATTACTGTGCTGCTGTCAATGTACTTGATGAATTTTTTCAAATGACTGTTAGTGAAAGTAAAAAAAAAAATATTTGTCATAACTAGGGATAGGATTTTTATGTTTTCACATATTTTTACCTGACCATGATATCTTCGATTCTTTACTAACTAACGATGTTTCAAGACATTTTTTGCCAAAAGCCGCCATTTTTATTTCACATATTTTTAAATATTTGGCCTTTGTTACATATTTTGTTGTAAATCACATAATTTCTGAAATATTTGTTATTTTTTACATATTTTTAGATATTTTATCCTGAATCACATATTTCCTTAAATTATTTGTTCAATTGTAAATACATTTTTCGCAGCA
>NW_027105077.1:184996-185420 GCF_000696795.3 Halyomorpha halys
ACAGAGATGATATTTAGATTCAATGGACATCAAAACATACATTTTCATAAAAAACTGGAATTCCAAATTTTATCTGACTATGTATTACATATATACCGTCCTGTGAAAAAAATATATAAACTAAATGTATAAATTAAAGTATTTATAATATTTAAAAGTAAATTCATAGCAAAATAATGTTTTTAGAGTTCGTTTTTATGTTTTTAGATTGGCAAGAAGCTGTAAATGGCCTTTGATCTTTTGATAATTTACGTCAGATTTTGTCAACAAATCTTGTTTATGCTGTGAATAAGTATAAACTCAAAGTTTGATATTCAACTGTGAGGTGTATCAATGGATTAATATCACCTCAGTTTGCTTCCTACTGTAGAAGAGAGATTATTTTGTTTGTTTTTTATCCTGTATGGTTTTGTGTTAACTAGTC
>NW_027105077.1:186462-186792 GCF_000696795.3 Halyomorpha halys
TTTTAAATATTTGACAATTTATTAGCACATATTTATGTACATATTTCAGATTTTTTAGCACATAAAAATCCTATCCCTAGTCATAACCCTTCCAGACTGATTTTTGGACTTTGGTAAGAATTGTTTAAAACGTGACTTACACCACTTTAACTTTAAGCCCTCAAATAAAGATTAACCTGTAGCGAATAGAGGCCCTACACCACGCACCGTACACTCTACACCGGCCCTCAGTTTGCTCTGTCCTGATTCAACTATAAATCCTTCAGCCAGGAGAGGCCATTACTCAGGAAGGGGGGACAACCCCTGTAAATATAGGCTGGCCCACCCTTC
>NW_027105077.1:187543-191412 GCF_000696795.3 Halyomorpha halys
TTAATAATAATTAATTTTTTATTTGGAGCTCTATGTCTTTAAAACTACCAACAACAATAGAAATTCTAAAAGAACATTATTTAAAGTAGAGTAAATTTGTTAAAATGTAAGCCCTAATAGAGCTATTTACGTCCAATAGTTCTCGAGATATAGCTTTTTAAAAAGCAACATTTCATAAAAATGTTGTGTGGAACGTACTGAAAGATCAGTAGTTAGTGATTTTGTGTTGAAAAATCAATATATCAAAAACTATTTGACGTACAGACGTCAATTAGCACTCAATTTAAAGCTAGTTTAATGAGCTATAAAGTAGTTTATGATGTTTATTTACCTAGAAGCATTAGTTTTCATGAAATATGCTAAAATAAATTGATTTATAGTTGTTCATTTGTTCAATTTTCATCTGCCAAATTTATATTTATATGTGAATATCATAAAAACTATTTCCCCTACGAAGTAGTTTTTAAACTACTTTATAGTAAATTAAATTTCCTTTATTTTGAGTGTTGGCAGACATATGTGCTTCTTGTGGCTCTAGAGATATATTTTTTCAAAAGTCCAACATTTTATACGAACAACTTGAGATTAACATTTTGTGAGTTTATTTTGTCAAATATCATTAAAACTACTACTCCAACAAAGATAAACATTATTAACTATTTTATAGTAAATTTAACTAGCTTTAATTTGAGCGCTGGCAGACTTCAGTATGTACAATTGTTTCCGAAATAAAGTTTTTCATAAATCAAATTTATTGTCCCCAGAACTATAAATCAATTTATTTTAGCAAATATCATGAAAACTACTATTCCTACGAAGGTAAAGGTTATAAACTTTTTTATAGTCCATTAAACTAGCTTTAATATGAGTGCTAATAGACATATGTATGTCACATAGTTCCCGAGATATAGATTTCTCAAAATAGATTAACTAACTACAAATCTTTCTGTAGATATTTAAGAAATTTTGATTTTTAAATAGCTATATCTCGAGAACTATTGAACGTAAATAGCTCTATTAGGGCTAATATTTCAGAAAATTGACTCTTCTTTAAATAATGTTCTCTTAAGTTTTCTAGTGTTGTTGGTACTTTTTAAGATATGGGGCTCCGAATGAAAAATAAATGCTCTTTTAAGGTTTTGAAACAGCAGCCATTTTTTATTCCCCCTATCTATACTTGGCAGACCCATCAGTTTTAACTAGTAATTATACATAGTTTTCATTAAAGAAATTAAAAATTGGGGTGAAATAACTGTCTTTTTTTTCTTCCTGGCTCTTATACTAAATGGAAAAAGAGAAAACGGATTATATGCTGCAATGGATAAAAAACCAAATTTGACTATTGTAGCATATATTCTGTACAGAGTTTGGAAACTGTGAAACTAATAGCTAAAATTGTCATGGGTACGATATTTATTTATCAATGGTTCATTCATGAATAAGGGCTCGTATCCATGGCAATTTTAGCTACATATTAATTTCAACTATTACTAATTTTTGCCCATCTCTGATTCTCTCTTCTTTCTTGCCTATTGTATCATATATATTGTTTTCTTTCTTACATATGATCATGCTAACTTTAATTGTTTTCACTATTTATCCATTATTTACATTTTCATAATGTTAATTTCAATTACCCATTTTTTACATTTTCTTTCACACCTTTTATCATGTTTATTTCTTCATTTACATAAACACTGTTTGAGTTTTAATAATTTTTTTTTTATAATTCTAACCTCAACAATATTATATTTTTGTCTTCTACTATCTTTTTTAATTTATTATTGTATATATTTTCAAGTTTGTTTTTAGTTATTTTATTTTTTATTTTCTCTGAATATACGTTATTTAGTTTTATTTTTCAGCTCTGATGAAGGCCTGAAATTCAATTCGAAAACTTGGTACAAATAAATAAAGTTTGCTTATTTGTGTGGCGCTGGGGATCTAATATAGAGTCTGAACTTAGTATGCGGTCTTCAGTTGATATTTCTTCTCAAATAATATAAAAATATAGATTAAAGCATATAGTAAATAATTGTAGTATAAAATAATAGTTGATGAGATGGATCACATTTCGTGGGATTTATTGGAATTTATTTTTTTATTTATATTTTTATATTTAATCCTCCACTTTTGGTACCATTCTTCATGGGTGGTGATGAGGGATTGGAGGGTTTTGGATACAATGTAAGGATCATTGTTCACTGACAATATACATGTGTCATCGGCATACGTCGTGCAAATAGTATGAGGATGGGTTGGGATGTCAGCTTTAAAAACTGTATATAGGATAGGACCTAGGATTCTACCCTGACGTACGCCAGCAGACAGACGGAATAGGGATGAAGAAGAGCTGTTGTAGTTATTGGACGTTTTAAACTGTAAGATTTTTTGTTTTGTTTTACGTTACTTTATTACGTTTAAACTGTAATTAAATAACGGGAAAAAACTAGGATAGGTAACAAGGAATAAGTGAGGTGGAGGAAATACGATGTGACGAAGTTGTTACAGATTTTATTACCCTGTGAAGATTACAAGGTCATAAAATAAATTGCATATAAAATCCGCTAGAAGTTTCTCTGTCTTTAACATAACATAGACTTTATATTGGGCAGCTCACAATCCTATACTTATAACATTTAGCATGTTAAAACTTTCTACATTTATACAATATAATAAAGAACCCTAATATATGTCTTTTACTTTTTCCATTCTCTACACTGCTTTTAATAATATATATTTATGGATTTTATCGTTTTTCTTTGTTATTTAAACTTAAATTTATATATATAAGTTACAGCCTTAGTCAGCTGTTACTTCGATGTCAGCTGACTGAGGAGATCAGCTGATCGCATGTATATAAAGAGATGTACCGAACCCAATAAAGTTAGTATGTTACAGCAGTTCACACGTGTTATATCTTATTCCTTCTTCTCTTTTTTGACATTTGGCTTTCGCCGATACTTAACTTATATATATATAGTTAACCGTAAAAAGTTTGTATATAAGAAGAGGAGAACAAATAGTCATAAACTATTTATTCTTTTGTTTTTACCGCCATCTTCTTCAATTTTTATAGTGTGCCCCCTCCCCCCGTCCTCGTACCCTTCTAGGATCGGCCCTAATCGGAAGAATCCGTCCTTGGAGACTTGACGATAGAACTAAGAAGACGCTAAGCGGCCTCACACCCCGTGACGACACGACAATAGCTCGACCCCCTCCCACCTTCCCACATGGGCCCCATTCACACTGGGACCGGTTCCCGATCAATGGGACTCTCCGCTTTGATAGCCGTGAGATGTGAAACGGAACTTCACGCCTCTTCCAACACTTGTGGTCCCGCTAGCTGTGATGCCAACACCGTAGCATAAATTGTACTCTCTTTTATTTCGTATTGCCGTAGTTAGCTAAAGATATTCCAAACTATAATAACTTAAAAGTATTAATAATGATAATGTATTTATTTGGATTGGTTTTGGGGACAATTTCCATATAAATAGTTAGCCAACCAGACCAACACAAATAGCTTACATAAACGAACAAATATTTATAGTTATCAACAAAAGAAATTACACAATAAAATGGGTATATTATTTATACTGCTCACAATTAAAAATAAAATTGCACAATAAGCTGTAGATATTATTTATAATTTTGATATTTGAAAAAGAAATTACACAATAAACTGGGTATGTTATTTAGATTTCTCACAATTTAAAAAGAAATTATACAGTCCGTTTGGCATGTTATTGTTGGCATAGAGTGGATTAGAGAAGATAGCGTAGATAGGGCTGAGAAAAAAAAAGAGAGAGAAAGACTAAATAAGGAAAATGTAATATAACTTTGTGTGAGAAGAAGAAGGTAGAATA
>NW_027105077.1:193859-195108 GCF_000696795.3 Halyomorpha halys
CGATATATTTAGGCAGCATTGCCAAATAAATTTTTTACACTATTAAAAACAAATGATTGCATATTACATAGTATTAAAAAGATAAATTCAATACATTATATTTAGAAGATAGGAATCCTGATCTAGTTTTGAATTTTTGGGTTACTTACACAAATAATAATTTAATATCTATTTTTGTGGGTCGTGACAAAATTTCATATAAATAATTTAGCTTAATTTAATACAGTTTTGGCATGTATCAGGTTCTGTTCTCTTCGTCCATGGGACAATGCATTACCCGAAAAGGAAAACGTCAAATCAGATGAATTTCATCTCACTTCAATAGTCAAACGAGGCATTACTCCAAGACATATTTAACGTGTGAAGGAAGGTGTAGGAAAACGTAGCGTTAGGTTATATAATAATTTCTGGGAAAATTAAAAACCTTTAAAAATCATTTTAATTAATTGACGTTTCGGACATATTTCTAATTACTGGAATCATGAATAAAAACATTGTCAACAATATTAATTTTTTTTTTATATCGTTTAAATCATTATTCTGCATAACAACCTTTTTTTAACACATTCTGTATCAATGTAATTAAAAACACTTATATTGTATTTGACATCTATCTTATGCGTAATACTATTACATGCAAATTTAACGTTAATCACAGTCTTGATTAAAGGCCTTTAAACAGGCGAAATTAATTGTTTAACACACTTTAAAAATTTTTAAAATCGAAATGGTTCTTTTTCAAAACATTTATTTTAGAGATGTATTGAAGCTTGATTTATTTCTTGAAATAATTATTCATTAAAATAAAGCAATTTCTGAAGTAACATTTGAAATCTATCAATACTGAACATAAACTGCATTTGTGATGGTGAATAAGCATGCTTTGGTCGTTAGTTGTCAATATTGTACGAGAGAAGATGGTTGGGGTGTGGTCAGTGAAAAATACAAATATAAAAGTTATAAATAGTTAAATGACTTACAGTACAACTGAATATAAGTGTATTGACAGTCTCTTGACACTTAAAGACAATTAAGTAAAGTAAAAAAGTTGTGGGTACTTCATGAACTTGAACACACATGAAATGAAACACATTTTTAGATATTTTGTCCTGAATCATGTATTTCCTTAAATTATTTGTTTAATTCTAAATACATTTTTACGCAGCAACTACGTAAAATTCAAGAGAACGCAAGAAACTTGAAGGTGAAATTTATCATTTATCATAAATAGTGCGTAAAAATTCTATAT
>NW_027105077.1:195583-197570 GCF_000696795.3 Halyomorpha halys
AATTAATAATTTATATTGTTGAAAATACATAATTTATAAATACATATTTTTTAAAATATTTGACAATTTATTAGCACATATTTATGTACATATTTCAGATTTTTTAGCACAAAAAAATCCTATCCCTAGTTATGAGACATGAGTTTCACTGCTTACTAGAAAAAAAAAACGAGCCTTTTCTCTTGTAATGAAAAGTGGATTGTATATGACAACAGGCGTCGGTCAGGTCTGTGGTTAAATATCGACAAAATACGGGACACATGCCAAAGCCAAATATGCATCCAAATGTTTCTGTGTGGTGCTCAATGGAAGAATAATTCATGTCTACTTTTTACCCATAGGTGAAACCATCATTTCCACTTCTTACTGCAGTAATGCATCAAAAGTAATTAAAAAATCAACCTGCATTGCTTAATATGAAGGGGGGTTTGTACTTTAACACGACAACGCCAGACCTCATGTTTTACGACAGACATAATGGGTATTCATGATCTCTAGTTTAACATGTTAAAGCATGCTAATGGAGAAATATTTCCTTCTTTTACTATGTTAAAACGATATAACATATATTATGGTTGAGAGTCTGTTAAATGGAGAATGACGTCACGCAACAGAACAGCTGAGCTCGTCACCATTTTGTTTGTTGTAGACAAACACACAAGCAATGTAGTATTGCTTGCTCGTAGTTTGTGTTAGTATTGTTTTGGAGGTTTTTAATACTAATAAAGAATGGATGACAATAATAATAATAATGTAATGGCAGTTGTCAACTAGCTCATCTTGATTCTCTTCCTCACAAGTTCGAAGCTCAAAAAAGATACTCAGCTGCCGAACTTTTACACAACTTGCACTTATCACTCACTTTTGTGTTTACTACTTATTACTTTAATCGAAATTTAGACGTAAACAGTAACAAGAGGTTTTGGAAGGAAAGGTTATAAAACAAGTTGCTCAGAAAATCCACTAGGAACTCTTATGCAGTTATCCTTTTACATGACTTAAAATTGAGCAGCTCACAATCCTATACTTATAACATTTAACATGGTAAAACATTTTACATTTAACAAAACATCATGAATACCCCTAGAGAAGAAACTAAACGAGCTGTGTTACGAAGTCCTCCGTCACCCACCTTTTTCGCCACACACCGCATTTTCAAATATTCATAAATTTGGACAACTTCCTGAATGGTAAATTTTATAAGTGAATTTTATGACTTGATTTCTTCACAAAACCCTGAATTTTTTAGTTCGGAGATTGAAAAGTTAATAACATGTTGTGGAAAATGTATAGAAAATGAGGATAAATATATTGAGTACAAATGTTTTGATTTGATAAAGTTGCTGTAACAAATAACCTTTGCTGTGAAAACTAACATTTCATATGAAACGACTCAATAATTTATAATTGATAATAAACTACAGCCTTGGTGCACACACTGTAATAGTTGCCGTCTAATAATTGATTCATTAAATAATTATTTTGTGAAATAATTACTTTTTGACACAACTTTTAGGTTATTAAAAAAATATATTACTTAAAAACTGCGCACATCTAATATAATTCTGCCTTATAATATTTCAATTTTTTTTTTTTGTAACTGTATATAAGAAGTGCTAAAAGTCTTTGACCTGCATCTAGTATGTTTGTATTATGATGACACCTAGCATTAATAATATACTAACAATAATATTGTTTATTATCAATTTATACAATTTTGATCATTTTTTCTCTCAACTTTTATTCTTTAAAATTCTCCAACGTTTCGGCCCTCAGGCCATTCTCAAAAATACAATCTACAAAAATTTTTTTGTTTTTATATAACAATTACATTATTTCCTTAACTATACACTGATTTCTTTGGCCATACCTTCAATATTGATGTCATTGCTTTTTTAAAATCTCAAAATTGCAGGCTAACTGCCCTTGTCACATCTTTAAAATAAATTAATCATTAAAATAATATCATAATAACTTCATAAAATTT
>NW_027105077.1:198195-209145 GCF_000696795.3 Halyomorpha halys
AACCAATGCTGTTTTTTTTGGGTTCCTTTTCCATATTCTTTACATCATTTCAGTGTTGATACATCCTTTCTTTTATATATTGTTTGGTTTTACCAATATATATGGCTGGACAATAAATGCATGGAATTTTATATACTAATTCAGATTGATATTTACTGTCTATTGGGTCCTTTGTTCTACTATAAAATTTTTTAAATTTATTGTTCGGTTTAAAACTTAATGATATATCTTCCATATCATAATCCTTAAAAGACCTTTTTATTCCTTCTGACAATCCTTTTATATAATTACAACTATAGTATTTTTTACTTCCTTTTATCGCATTTTCATTTTTATTTTTGTCAATTTCTTTTATTTTGGATTTTCTGATATTTAATTCCCATATTTTCTTTATTAATCTTTTAGGATAAAAGTTTTCTTGAAACATATTAAATAACTTTTCCTTTATTTTCATCAATCTAGTTTCATCCGTTATTTTTATTGCCTTATTAAAAAGTTATTAATAACATTGTATTCCATGTGAATAGGATGACAGGATAAATAATTTAAAATTATATTACTGGATGTTTCCTTTTTTTGTCCATTCAGTTAATAATGTATCTCCTTGCCTCATGACCAACATGTCCAGGAATCTTAACTTGCCCTCTTTTTCTATTTCCATTGTAAATTTTAATCTCTCACGGTAATCATATAAATATTTAAGCATCTAATCTTTATCTGTCTCTTTATATTGCAGGAAATATCATCAACCATAAAAAAAAAAAGTTATACAAGTAAGAAATCTATTAAAAACAAAAGTTTATGAAGTTATTATGATATTATTTTAATCATTAATTTATTTTAAAGATGTGACAAGGGCAATTAGCCTGCAATTTTGAGATTTTAAAAAGCAATGACATCAATATTGAAGGCATGGCCAAAGAAATCAGTGTGTAGTTGAAGGAAATAATGTAATTGTTATATAAAAACAAAACACTTTTTGTAGGTTACATCCTTGAGAATGGCCTGAGGGCCGAAATGTTGGAGAATTTTAAAGAATAAAAGTTGAGAGAAAAAAAGGATCAAAATTGTGTAAATTGATAATGAACTAAACCAACCACTCTAAAACAATCAATTATAAAAAATAATTAATCTAATAATATTGTTGTCATTTTTTGTATATATTTTTATTTATATTTTATGGATATTTATTGTATATTAATTTTCACATGATTTGTTGATTTTCTATACATATTTGTTACATATATATTTTTCATTTCATGAACATTTGTAACTCTATCACTATTTTTATCTATTATTCTTTTAAAGGAACATTGGGTTGAAAGAAAAATATGAAAGGGGGAAAAATAGAAAAAAGGGAAAAAGGGGAAAGAATAGAAAAGGAGGGAAAAAATCATAAAAGAGAGAGTAAAAAATGAAAAAAAAAAAAAGATAAAAGAACCAAATAGATGAAACAAAAAAAAGTCATATTCTATTTTTATATATTACTACTGTTTAAAATTATTATTCTAAGGTACAAATACAAAATCTAAGGTAATTTGAAATTTACTTCCATTTTAGTTCTAATTAAACAAAAAAAAAATTACTAAAACATGATTGACAAAACCTCTAAGGTTATATTAATTTTTATTACAGTGGTTTATTTTTATAAAATTATATTAGTGTATTTTAGACATAAAAGCCCCGAGAGAAAAAAAAAATAATAACCAAGTGAAAAACAGCTGAGAAAAATAAGTTGTTTTTTAAAAATTGTTAATATCTATAGTTTAAACTAATAATTAACATTGGCATGGATACGACCCTTATTTATGAATGAACCATTCATAAATAAATATCATATTTATTTATCAGTACGATAAAATAGCTAATTTTTGTTCAACACTGTCCAGTAGTATATATGAAATATATTTGAAGATATATTTTAATATTTTAATTGGTTTGAAGAGGATTATTTTTGAAAATGACCATTGTACAAGGGCCAAAACGTTACATATATCAGGAATGTATATATAAAAATTTTTATTCTAATATAGTTCTATATTAAAAAAAAATGTGGGCTTAAAAGTATTTAATAAGTATAAAATATCTTTTTAAACTGATATTAAATAATAATAGGAAAACAATAAACGGTTAAAAACTCTATTATAAAATCTTTTAACATGAACTGTCTAAGTGGAAAATAACGGATTACATTTATTAAACGGTGGAACTAAAGAGTCGTAATTAAATAGATTATAATTTTCAAGTCAGTTAGTTTTTATGTTATTTGTAACTTTAATTAAAAATATTTATACGCGTATTCTCATTTTCTCTTCAGGAATATTTTATAACTACTTTGGCCTTGCGAGAACTCTCGCATTATGTGTTTCTTCATTCTTCACTTTATTAATACGTTCGAAGTCTAAGCGATATCATGAAGATCTGTCATATGATATAGGTTCTAGAGAACTATGGTGTAGGAACTCTAGCAAATATATCGTAGGATAGACCTTCGTCCCTTTTTTTTTTTTTTTTTTTTTGAGGTCAGAAAAAAAAGCGATATGAAATCTATTATGCATACTTTAGTGAGTCTTCTCGCTTGGCGTAGCTGGACAATATCACCTTAACTGGACTCATCAACACTTTAATGATTATAATACCACAAGACAATCAAAAGGAGAAGATTCACTAAAGTAAATATAATGAATTTCCTGTATTATATATTTATGAACTACTAATGTTATCATTATTAATGAAGGGTACAAAAAAAAAAAAAAAGAAGCTATATCATGCCCATTTGTATAAACAATGTAATATCATCAATAAAGTCCATTAAACACACACAATTCGTAATGTAGCATACTTCATGAAGACTATCCTTAAATAACAGTTTAGGCAATAAGTAATTAACCAGTCCTGAAAAATATCACTTCAGTTTTACACTTAAGATTCAGTTATCCGTAAATTGTACTCGCTGAGACCTCATAGCTTGGACATGTTTTAGGCGGGCTATGGATGTTTGGTGTGAACCCGTGGGTTTGAATAATTTGAGACCTGAAAGTTGGAAATCGGTGAGCGGTTTACTCAAAATGTTGCATATTCAATAATGGACAGACTAATTATATTAAATACAGTATTTTTTCAATATTCCAGCTCAAATTATTCTAAACATTTTTGGAATATGACTGTGTAATTTGAACAATAAAACCTATTAATAGATTCAGTCTTTAGCTTAAAATATTGTTATAATCACAGACGGATAGACTAAACAGAACTAAACCAACTTACTTCTGTCCGAGTTTTGAAACCTCTTTTTAGAATACCTATTTTCAGTAAGAATTCACGAATCGGAATTGAAATTCGTCTCTTCTTTATTTAAATTTTTAATTATTTTTACTTTTGTTTCTATAAGAAATTATATAATTAAAAATGCTTCCTCTTAATAATAAATTTAAATATTTCATTTTTAATTCTATTTTGTGTTAATATTGATGTAACAAAAAGGTTTTAATTATGTACCTTTATTATGTAAAGTTTCCATAGCAAGCTATTTAATACTACATAACAATATTTTTTGGTCTTTCACCTCCTAAACGGTGCATCCAAGTGAAAAAAATATGGTATAAGAAATTAAACAGCATTAAATTCAGCGTCGATTAGTATAATAACTTATTAGTCAAAAGGTATGTTAGGAAACCAACAATCTGGGCTTTGTAATGAAAGCTAATAGCATTAGTTAAAAATACAAGTATAGAAACAACGTTTTAATTACACTATTACTTATTTTTTTCGTAATAGGGAGGACTATTAGTGATATTACAGCAGTTAAAAAGTACTAAAGTACAAGTTACTATTGTACAAGCCAATGTAATTGTATTAAGTTAAATCGACGTGGCTAATAGTATTAGTTTGTACTTTATTATGAAACTCAGGTCGTTTCTTGGGCTCCAATCGCTGGTTTGTTGTTCGTATATAAGCAGGAACAGATGGTTTTAAACCATACCATTTATTTATATACCATTGTTTTATATACTATTATCACTAATTTATTTTTCTAAATTTATATTCATTAAATACCAAACTCATTTTCCTCTCTTTCCTTACCTTCATTTTACCATAATTATGTACTACAGAATTTACTGTAACATCTGCAATAGTATAAAAATCATAAAACAAGTTGTTGTTAATAGAGGTGATTGATACCTATTGCATTGGCAACCTCTTTGGGGATTATAGATAAAACAGGCCAGAGACTGTTTAACTTATCTGTTTATTTCATCTCTCTCTTTATAATATCTGTACATATTCCCATCTACAATTATTTTATCTTTTCTACATTCACATCATCTTTTTTCTTTAGCCCATATTGTAATAGTAATTAACTATTAACTAGTAATAATAGTAACTAAGAAAAGTAGTAACTTCTAATCACAACTTAATCTAATATTGTTAATTATTAATTTTTTTTTCTTTCTTGAGCTCTTTAGGTTAGTTTTCTTATTTTTTAAAATTGTATACCCAATAAGTTTCTTCTTAATTTTCATTTCTTTTCCTTTTATTAAATTTTCTTCTTATTGTTTCAATATCATTTTATCTCTCAAAGAAGTTTTTCATATCATTTTTCCTGTAGTTTTCTATCTTCTATATTTTCTTCTATCTTCTATATTCTTAATTTTTATATTCAATATTGTTTTACTATAAACATATTTTTTTATCACTTATTACATTTCATGTTTACCTTCTCCTTCTTTTCTCTTTCACCTATTACATTATTTTTTTACTGTCTTATCCATTTACAGGAATATTTTAAATTTTTTATTTCTATTTTTTTCTCCTTAGCCAACAAAGTATAAAAATCAAAACAAATAAAATTGGTACTTTATAGGTTAATTAGCTAATTAGGAAGAGTTTTAGAATGGCTAGAATTACGCTACTGTGTTTAGTATGACAGAGACTAATTTTTAAAATTATTTTCAGATGTAGGTTTTATGCATCGGGCTCCTATAGAGTGTAATCTGATGATGTAACGATAGAATATACACACTCTGTTCTTTAATTCCTCATTTATCCTTGACTTAACATCAAAGAACCCTGCCGAGTTTTAATAATATTCTTAATAAAAATCCTATTAATTCCTCGAGCCGGATTTGAATTCGACATTTCCTGCTAAGCCTATACATTTGAAATCCTCTTAACAGTCATGAAAACTAACATCAGTCTTCAGAAGAGTTGAGCAACTGAGAGCCGAATTAACCTTTAGGTGTCTTTTATAATATTTAAAATTTTGTAAGAAAGAAATCTGATACTGAAATAAATTGGAAGTAATTAGTTTCCTCTCTGTTTTCCTATTAGGCAAACGTGGCGGTACTTTCTACCGCTCAACTAGATATTTTATGAATTTGGCCAAAACTTAAAAAGAAAACGTGTTAAGGACATTTTCCACATAATTTTCCATGTCTAATGGAGGATTAGCTATTAACGTGAAGACCCTACAGTTAAACTGATCATTACATACATGAGTAACACAGAAATAAAAACTTCATACATCACAAGTAATAATAGTTTGGCGATTGATTTGTAAGTTACAACTGTTCACTTTGCAACAAACACTGATAGTGCAACAGTACTGTCATGATAATCATGAGGGAACTACGCTATCAAAATGTTATCAATATTCGTTCCTCACCACCAAAGGTAGGGTTGCTTTATATTCAAGAAAATAATTATATACTCAGGAATGAAATTTTTTACATGGATTGTTAGTTTTAGGCATCAAATAAAAATTAATTTATATTATTATGAATTATAATAATGTTCTTTAGCATTGAACTTTGCAGAATCCTTGTGAACTGCATGAAGAGACTGGTCAGTCAATATTTCATTATATAAAGGAGGTTAAGATGAGCGGATGTGACTCTAAGCAATCCACCAGGACGCCTCTACACGACAATTAATGCCAGTGTAGTAGACAAGAGACCACTTGGGAGGCAAAATCCAGATGGATAGAAAGAATCAACAAAGATGTGAAAGAGCTGCATACAGCAAACTGGAAAGCAGTAGCCCAAGATATGCAGGCGTGGAGAAGGCTGGTTCGGGCGGCCAAAGATCTACAAGCTCTGTAGAACCAACCGAAAAAAAAATTTTCTTAATGCATCTTAAAACAAGATCTTTTAGAATAATACAACAGATGTTGAAAATGGGCTACAATGCCTTGAAATACAGAAAAAATATATGAAATAATAAAATATCTCTAATAAGGGAAGATGGTCGGGGGGTGCGGTCAGCAAAGAAAAACATAAATAAACCAAAAAAAAAACTTATTTAAGCCTACGTTTCGACCAGAGTTTTCAGGCCTATAGAAAAAAAGAGATAACTGCTCTTCATTTAGAGAAACATAAAATTGAAAAGAAATAGTATACAAACAAATTTGGAATTATACAAAATATTGAATTAAATAATAAATAATAAAAAATTGATACTTGATAATTGAATAATAAAAAATTATTGATTGATAATTATGGAATTAGACGGTAGCAGATTGATAACAGTGAATGATGAAATATAATATAATAATAAAAATAAATATTTTTTTATCAATTTACACAATTTTGATCCTTTTTTTTTTCTCAAATTTTATTCCTTAAAATTCCCCAACGTTTCGGCCCTTAGGCCGATGTTTCAAGTTGTGAATATAAATGAATGAGGGAAAGTGTTTTGTAAAAAGTTTTAAATCTAGGATATCAATTTTTTTTAAAAAAAGTTATATGTGACAAGGACAATTAGCCTGCAATTTTAGGATTTTAAAGAAGCAATGACATCAATATTGAAAGTTGTATCCTTGAGAATGGCCTGAGGGCCGAAACGTTGGAGAATTTTAAGGAATAAAAGTTGAGAGAAAAAAAGGATCAAAATTGAGTAAATTGATAATAAACTAAACCACTCTTAAACAACTATGTATAAAAAATAATTAATCTGAATATTTTTTTATTTATTTATGTTTTCATTCCTGCTCGCATCCCCCGACCATCTTCTCCAATCAGTAATCTACGGTCAACTATCTACAACTCATTTAAATACCTCTAATATTAAATTGGGGAAAAAATGAGATAAAAGTAGTAAACAAAAAGAATAAAAAGAAAACAATGTTTATAGAAGCAAATAACGTTTGAATGAATATTTTAAACAACTAATAATAGTCTGTATTAAATGTAAAAACAAATACATAAATAAAAAAGAAACATAAAATAAATCATTAATCATATAAAAAATCATAACTTATAATAAAATAAAATGAAAAAACCAAAAGAATTAACAAGAAGGAGAAATTAAAGTTTATATATGTATATTAGCAGTATATGTATAAGTTTTAAATCAAAATTAAGAACATTATACGTAAAAAAAATAAAGGATAGCAAATATCTAAATACCAAATGTATCCATATACAATCAAATATATAAGACCTTAACAAATAATAAATCATAAGATATCTTCTAATGATAATAAAATACAAAGTAATTACATTTAAGTAAGATGATTAACATAAGGATCAAGAAATGTTTTCATTTGGGTTTAAATCAATTCAATTAACATTCAATATTATTTTATGTTAAATTTAAAAATAAAATCATCTATCTGTCTTTTTAAAAAATTTGATGTAATGATGAAACATTAAGATCTTGTCTCTAAAAGATCTTGTATTTATCATTATGCCCTAAACTGAAAAATAAATTGTATTTTAGAACTCACTTATTTTAAATATGTTTATTTAGACGGCCATTTTCGATTGTGTGTACGGAATTGAGGTGTTCTACTAATAAAATTCCTGAATCGGCCACCGGTACTTGGCAACTACGTACCAAGTTTTGTTTTGTTTTATTAGCAATGGAGGAAAGCAATATTCAATAAAAATATTTGTTTGAAATCGCAGAAAGACTCGTACCTTATGTATTTTCAACGAAATAACAGTAAGACTTCAAGAAATGGTTATCAATTGAATTTATTTTGTAAACTGATTTATTCTCAGAATGTGATAATTTGAATTAAATGATAAAGTAAAGTATATTGAACAATGGAAAGAAATAACAGAGACAACTTTGAATCTTAAACTAAATAACTTCTTCTTTATTAAATAAAATAATGTAAAACATATATAAATGATTAAGTAGATGTTTTAAGAAATAGATTTGAAATAATTGTATAAAATAAAAAAAATTTAGGATGGACATAAAATATAAATTAAACAGATTTCTGACTAGTGGTAATATTGAAAATTTTAAGTTCTGGAGATAGCGACTTCTGTTTAGTAGTGCAGACCTGTAGTCGTCCAAAGTGGTTGAATAAGGAAAAGGGTTTCTGATAAATATATATATGATATATGATGATAGATAAAGGCCTTCTGTAAAAGTACAAATTTGTAGTTTCTGTCTCCTGGTGTAAGAACTAAAATTGTGGCTTTAGAAGTTGTAATGATTCTCTTACTGCATGGTGTATTCTAAACTCTGCTAAAGGGCAGTGGTTCTTTAACTTTTTTTATCTCAGAAAACTTTTGGTAGAAGTAGGAAAATGATAAATTCCATGCATTATCATTAGATACAAATAAAGTGATTCGTTTTGAACAAAACCTAATAAAGTCTGGAATACATATACAACATCTCAGTAAACTTTTTATAAAATCTTGGACCATAAGGTTCAAAACTAGGTTTATTTGAAGTGGAAAGTCCCATTATATCATTTAGTGGAATCCCGATCAAGAAACATTGTAATAGACTCGGTACGGCTGTTGAGAGACGAAGAAGAGGAGTTTATTTAGCTCCTAGATCTCTGAGACAAAGAGGCTTTCTAATACACATCAATTGTACATAACTTCTGAGCTCAGCAAAATATGCCCATCTAAAAAAAGAATACAAGCTACACAATCCCAAATATTAGAGCAATTGGTTCATTTGAAATCGCACCATCTACCTCACATGAAAATACAAACAGTAAAATCTTACTCTCAAGACAAATATATCTATTACTTATCAAGCTGGTCAAGGAAAATAATTTATTATGCATGGTGCCTTGCAACGCATTCTAAAGTTAAAAATAGTTTGGAAATATATAATGTTAAATCTTAATAACTACTCCAATCCTTTGAGTTGAGAAGGCTGGTTGGATAGTGAATTTTGATATACGAATCTAGAGTCCGGGAAGCAAAGGGAGATAAATTTGAGTTAAATATTATCAATTTACAGTGGCTATAAGAAAATATAGACAAACCCTCTTAGAGGTATCCAACATTTTCTTGCTTCAAGTCAGTTTACTTCCTTACTACCCACCGATCGTAGAGAAGTTTTGCATTCGTGTTGTGATACTATTTTCGTCCTTAAAATCACTCGCGTTTTAATTTTAGACATCAAGCAAAAATGAGGTTGGCTATTATATTTGTCAGTGATCAAATCGTTATAAGTGTGGACTAAGGTCTTTGTTCTGGTTGTTTTTATTTTTTTTGACTAGTATGAATACGAAAATTTTGGAGTAATTCGGATTGCCTGTCTGTTTCAATTATTCTCAGAGTTACTAGTTCTTGGCTAAGGAGTTAAGTTTATTTTATGTTTGATAATATTTATATCCCTTATAGTTAGCTGCATGATTCTGTTCGCAATTTACACAAATTGGCTCATCTGTAAATTTTAACGAGCATTTTGAGAAATGTTGTTTACCCTTGCACTTTACCCACCTTGACTCTAAATGACAATAATTTCTCTAGTGACCATATCTCACACAGTTTGTACATATAGGAATGAATATCAGTGTTTCTATTATAATTATTGCACAAAATAAATTTGTAAGATTGAAAATATCTTTAACCTTTTCATTGTTTTTAATAAATACTGAACAGAGAGGAGTAGAAGGTTTCTTTTTTTCAGCATTCAGGATACGTACAGAATTACGAATTGTTTTGACTGCAAAATCAAAAATTTATTCTAAAACCTTGAAATGCAGATAATTTATACCACAGGCGCCTACCCAATAAAAAACCCATTCTGATTTATGTATTTGGCAGACCTTTTCTTCCAGATACATATTTACTAAATTTTATATTTTTATTTTAAACCTACTCAGCATAATTTAAAATCCTTACTTATTGCTTATAAATAAAAACAAGGAAAATAATCCGATTACAGCTCACACTAAAAAAACAAAACAAATCCGATCAAGGCGATTTGCATAGCTAAGACTAACTGACATTTCTTAATAAGGGCCTTCTAGATCATTAAGAAAGAATTATTTTATTTTTATTTGAAACAGTGAACAGGAAAATATTTCGTTAAATAATATTCTTTGCTAAATACATAGCATAACTAGGAATAGTTGAGCAAATATTTTCTAAATAACAGATAATTAATAAAAAATAAATACTAAGAAACAAAAACCAATCTGCCAATTATCCAGGTTAACTTCCTCACTGTTAATACCTATATTTGTTTTTTTACATCCTTATATTATCTTCTGTGAAAGTTGTCTTTCACACGCTTGCCCTCAGTTCGTATTGTTTTTTTGAATTGCAGACTGATAAGAACTCTCCGTAATTTAATTCTTTAAAGAATTTCCCTAACCTTCGGAATCAATAATAAACTCTAGTTTAAGACTGTATATTTTAAAATTATATCAGTTGGGTGTAAATAGATCGTGTATGTAAATAGATAGATCAAATCTTGTCAATTAACTTCAGCGATTTATTTAACACTAGCAGACCCGGCAACCTTTCGCTATTGCTACATTTGAGGATTTATATAAATTAATTAAACACTATTGAAACATTGTTATCAATTAATATATATGAAGTGATAAGACTGTAACTATAGTAACAGAAATGGTAGCTGCTAATTTTGCTGATAAGCGTCAACACTGGTCCGTTGGTAGTTGAAGATTAAACTATCTTTTTTTTTTTTTTTAATTATATATTTATTGTTATTTACAACTGTATA